>NW_024467986.1:0-176099 GCF_002105095.1 Pseudomassariella vexata | reverse complement strand
CCGCGACTCTTGCAGTTCAGCTTGCGAGTTGATGAGGGATGAGATCTGCATCAACAATTTTTGTCTATCCTCAGCAGCTTGTTTTCGTTCCTCATTAATGACTTCCTGGATTCGTGCTGATATTGAAGCATTCGTCTGAAAAATGCTCTCACTTGCGCCTTGAAGCTGTTGTCTAAGCCTATCAGACTCCTGTTTTTGGCTAGTGATGTGTTTCAGTAGTTCTTCGAATATCGATTTGAAGTCTTTTCCCAGAGTCGAGTATGAGGTGTGCAACATATTGTGGAATGTGCCGAGTTCGCTGAGGACATCCTGCGCGATCTTCTCTGCGGCACCAGCAAGTGCTTGGAGGCTCTCGCCAACTCTCTCCTTGATGTGGTCGCGAACCTCCTTGATTTCCTCCAACACCGCGTCCATCTCGTCCTTGGACTTGTCCTTTTGCTCCATGAGCTCTTTCTTAGATAGAGCGAACTTCTCCAGGTTTTCGTCCAGGAAAGCTTGTGTTGCCGAGAGCTTATGCAGCTCCTTTTGTACGAAAGACTGCATTCTTTCGGATATGCCCGAGATGTGCTGTTGCTGCTCGGCACGGAACTCTTCAACCCGGCTCTCGACTAGTGATGTGACATCTGACACCTGATCTTGAGCCATTGCCCAGTTGCTTCGGTTCAAGGACTGAAGATCTGACTTTCTCTTGTTCTTTGCGTGCAGACCTCCGACGTGATCCACCGTCTTCTGCAGAGTCGAAATGAGCTCGCCGCCAATGCTACGCATCTGCTCTTCGGTCTGTTCGTGGGCTTTGCGGATATGCGTTTCTTCGGCGAGGGTTTTGCGGGTTGCCTCCAACACAAGCTCGGTCTGGTCAAGTACCTCCTTCGCTTCGTCAAACTGTGATTTCGTTATTTCGTGGTCTTTTTTCAAACCCATGAAACTGGAAGTCAGCGAGAAAAGCTCCTGGACCTTGTTTCGAAGGTTGGACTCGAGTGTTTCGATCTTGGCCGCTTGTTCTTCGGTTTGAATCCTGCGGGATTCGCTCTCTACGGTCATTTCCTCGTAGCTCTCATTCGACAAATAGACACCATTCCTTTGTCTTGTAGCAATTAGCTCACTCTTGAGCCGTTCAATTTCGTGCGTGAATTCCCTCAGCAATGTTTTCTTGTTGATCATCTGGTTGACCTGTGGCTTGTTGCGAATGTTCTTGGCGCGGAAGGCGTAATCGAGGGTTGATATGGTCTCCTCCAAATTGCTCTTTGCGGGCGAGACCGTGGCGATGATACAAGTTTTGGTACGTCCACCAAGCGAGTCTTGAAGTAAACGAGTGAGCTTCGACTCCCGGTAGGGGATATGTGAGCCATGGTCAACCAAGGCGTTGATGACTCGACCAAGAGTAAGCAAGCTCTTGTTGATCAAACCGGCCTCGGCCGCTCGCTTGTTCTCAGCCCCAGACCTTTGGATGTTTTCACTGCCGGCAAGATCAACAAGATTCAGCTTGCCGGCACTGACGTAATCCTCTCCGTCCTCCCCCGTTCTCTTGATGCAGGCCGTAATGGTAAAAACGGTATGGCTTCGACTGCTGAGATCGTTGCACTTGGTAGCCGCCACTTGTCGCTTCAAACTGCCATCTTGCAAAAGCTTGATGCCATCTGCAGCCGTCTTAATGTGCGACTCTTCCATGCCTTGCACGACGGTTGTAGAATGGCCCTTTCGCGACGTATCATCGAAGATCTTCAATTTCGCGCTCTCTTCGGGGGATATTAGATCGCGTAGCTCCTCGTTATACAGCTCAATGAAGGAGCATTTGACAAAGCTTTCAGTTTCTTCAGCTTCCAGCTTGTTGAACAGGGAGTCAAGGACGCGGGGGATGATGCCAGCTGAGTCTGATAAAATGCCGAAAGGGGCGTTCATATCTCCAGACATGGTGTATGTTTTGCCAGTTCCAGTCTGGCCGTAAGCGAATATTGTGCAGTTGAATCCTGAGAGCATCTAAATGCATGTTAGCTGTGGTATTTGGGAAGCATTCCATGACTGCACGTACTTCTTCGAGGATGGGCTTGACTACGTCATCGTAGACCATGCTTTGATCGGCCGCAGGAGAGAATACACGGTCGAAGTTATATGTCTTGTTGCTCACTGCATTGGGACCCATGGAAAGCTGCACTGACTTCCCCTTGGCGCCCTCTGTAGAAACCACGACAGCGCTGTTCTCGCGCACTTCTCGCTCGTTACGCCCCCGACACCGCACAACGACATTGATGTTGGTTTCATGGACAACCTCCACCTCAAACTCGCGCTCCTTACGCTTGGTTCCGGCGGTGGAGACTGATGACAATGACTCTGCGGGTGACGGGGCTGCAGTGCGATCGATTCTGGCTGCAACGGCAGTGTGGTGTGTGGTGGGATGCCTGAGGGATGACGGTCGGTTTATAGCTGGCCGCGAGCCCGCACGTCCAGCAGCTCCAGCCCGCACGCTGTTAGCCGTGCTGGGCCTTTCACTCCTAACGGGGCGCTTCTGCATCGCGGCAGGCGACGATGGAATGGAAAAGTAATTCGGATATTGGTGTTGATGGTGACTGAAGTAAGCAAACTCGAATGATTTGCATATATGTGAGCCTAAGGCGAAGCAAGATCTCGCGTAGTTCTCCAAAAGGTCACGAGCGAAGCTTCAATGATGTTAAAGTCAAGAAGTTGATGTCGACTGAAGTGCTGCACGGTTGTTCTGGTTGTTCTGGCTGCTTGGAGATATGCGGATGCGCGGGTCGCACTTTCTGTTTGATCCAATTTGCTCATGTCGCGGCAGGGGTGGATCAACAAGGCCCATATCTGTCGCCCCGGGCAACTGCGATAACGATAAGATTTGCCAATGGCGGGACCATCCCTGCCAGTCATGGAGTTGCATCAGCGGGAGGGGTGCCCGTGGCTGCCGAGCGAGCGTGGAACATAGTCAAATGACGTCCCGTGCAGTCCCCAGGCATCTGAATCACAGCAGCCCCGCGTTGCCTCCGAATGACTATGCCGGCCCTCTGGAATCAAGGTGATGGGGCGGGAGCCCTACCAACGCTCAACTCAACTAGACCATTGACTTGATCGGTTAAGCTGTCATACTCCACAATCGTCTAGTCATATTGAGAATATTTCCTCTTTCTGGGAGCTTTACTATACTTTACCTCCAGTTAGAGCTGGGCCCCAGCTGCGATAGCTTCAGCCAAGATGTCTGCTATGTTTACCGCGACACTCCACCCGGGCGTAGCGTTGGGGTTTCTGGGTAAGATCCCCGCGCCCGAATGCCGTATAATTCATAAGGGCTTCTAGCTGACCAAGCTACGTGAAGTGCTCGGGGCGTCGCTTCACGACGTCTTGACGCGTCTCAAGGCTGAACCGCAACGATTCCCGAAACTCGATCTTGTCTATTCGCCGAACCAACCCGTAACCGAGCCCGTGATCCTGTCACTTCCTGCAAACGGCCTCCGACTGCGCTTCGATGGCGCTGAACAACGACTCCGTCTCATCGAGGTCATCGACTTTACCCTGAGTCGCATCACCTACGGACACCCCGAGAAAGACATCGTAAAGCCGGCCTCCCTGCCGGGACAAGGCATAACCTCTCCTAAGCTAGGAGCAGAGTCATCATCCGGTCCAAGCTTCCGCAACATCTATCATCGGTTGATGGGCCCTACATATGCTGGCGAGTACATCCCACCGTCGGATGATGACAAGAGCAACACTGGCACGTATATTCTGTCATACCCTGGCGTCGCATTCAGCTTCCCGCTACCAGAATCAGCCTACTCGCCAGATAAGGATGTGGTGTCGTTGCTCTCGGCTCCCGCTAGCCAGACAGCTATATCCATGGCTGTCTTCAGTGGCAAGTCCTGGGCAGAGGCCCGAGAGATCCTCTGGACCGATATATTACCAAGCGTCAAGTCGGCCTACGTGTTCAGCAAGAGCAAAGATATAGTTCCCGATGAGATCTCATTGGTTAAGATACATGGAGGAGGCCGATTACAGCTATTCAAGAAGTGGACGAGTGCATCGTTATGGATTATACTTGGCGAAACCACACCTCAGGAGTTGGTTGCAGAACTAGGCCCTCCCGATGCCATCTACCGCAAGAATGACCAGAAGATGTACATCCACAAGACGCGCACAGCGAGTCATAGCAGGTCGAGATCGAATAACGGCGACTACAAGCGCCCGGACGACCTCACAGATACTGACCAGTCATCGGCCAACACAGGCTCGGATGATACCGATGAAGAAGCCGTTGAGGACGAATTTGTTGGTAATGTATCCGGAGAGTGTTTTTACAATTATTTCTATCTCGGATTCGACATCCTCGTATCACCACCGGTCCTGGCTTCAAGATTACCACCTTCGCAAATCTCCACAACGAACAGGAATCCTAGCGAAAAGCCGATCAAAGTCGACTCCACCAATCGGCTTGTGGCCACAAAGTTAGTGTTGCACGGTAATGTGCCCGGCTCGTACCCCTTCAACCGCCATCGCCGCTGTCGCTGGGAGATTTCATACCCGTCATCTGGCTCCGATGCTGTAGACAACTCCGAAACCCAGTTTAATGAGCTGGAGGAGCGCCTCAGAGAGGAATGGAAGAACATATATATGTCGGAAGACGACGCCAATAAACGCCAACGAGGCATGGTTCTCAACCGCGGATGGGGCGACAGCCCCGGTAGTAGCTATGAGTTTACCGGTGGTTGGGAGGATAGCTCTGGCGGCGTTGCGGCGAAGAAGTTTGACGGCAATGAGGAGTCGACAACAACTCTGTATGGTTTTCCCGGACTGGTCTTTGAGGTCTTGAAGAACGGCTATGTCAGCGCCGTTACAGTATTTTGATCATGGAATGATCTTGAGCGCAGGGGTTGGAGTTAGTAGACATCGTTGTTCACCGCATTCAAGCGGCATTTTTGAGACATGGATGGGATAGGGATGGGGATAGGAATAGAAATATGATCATTCATCGATAAATACAATCAGCTATGAACGAGTTGGGCTTCTGGAGCAAATCAGAACAAATAATGTGTTGTGGCTGCAATGGCAGCTGCTTGTGGACACTGGAGGTTGAGTTGGTAGTTTCTTTGAATACTTTGGAGTATGTGTATATCGACACCTTTTTCTCCCTTGCAGTAAGATGCTGGAAGATGTTTCGGCGATGAGATGTTGTCATGGAATTTTGAGGGCGCTTCGATACAGAGAAAATCGGCTTCAGGCATCGTATTAAGTTGAGCACCTGTGGAAGCAGATTGCAGATCTGATCTCTTGGGTAACACTTCAATAAGTACCCGACAAGAGCAGAGCGCAGGAGCATGTAAGCAAGCATCCACAGCTGGCACCAGCTGCAAATAAACCTTGCTTGAAGCACTTGCACTTGGAGGACTTCAAGGCTCTTTCTCAACAGACAAGTGGTTCCATATGGTGAGAAAGTGAGAAAGAACAATACTGCTGCTTGATTCAAGATGAAAAATGAGCGGCGACATATCGATGGCAAAATGCGGTGAAATCTGCCTGAGACTCATCTTCACGAACCCGATGTGATGAAATCATGAAAATCAGCTGGATCAAACCCACTCTCATTTGCCGCAAGCCCGCAAAGAACGCAGCGACGAGCTATACCGGTCTCTTCTCACTTACACGCTTTCGTGGTCGAATACGACTATCCTCCACCATGGCGCGCACCTATGACAGCGCGTTGTCCCGCCTATCATCCCTGCAATCCAATCACGCAGTCACTTCCCTCTTCTCACCACCTCCCACGACTTCACCAAACAGTAGCAGCAACGGCAAACCCCAAGATCTCAACGCGCTGGCAATACCAGAAATGCTCTCCTGGCTATGCCGAGCCGGCATGTCCCCCAGTGACCTGACCAAGCTGAGGTGCATTCACGTAGCCGGCACCAAGGGCAAGGGCTCCGTCTGCGCGTACCTAACCTCGATTCTGACACAGCCGGGGCTGCATGCCACGGCCGGCAGGGTCGGGACCTACACCTCGCCGCATCTGGTCTCCGTCCGGGAGCGTATCATGCTGGACGGGCAACCAATAAGCCAGGATCTGTTCACGCGGTATTTCTTCGAGGTCTGGGACGCGTTTACAGCTTCGGCGCGGGCGCTGTTAGCTGAAGGAAGCGAAGAGGGTCAGATGAGCGCAGAGGTGGAAGGCCCGATGTCAAAGCCGTTTTACTTCCGCTTTTTGACTATCTTGGCCTTCTATGTCTTTATAAAGGAGGGCGTTAAGACCGCGGTGATTGAGTGTGGGATTGGCGGAGAGTACGATGCAACGAATGTATTGCCGGTCGAGGCGACCACGGCGAGTGTGGTTACGCAGCTGGGTATAGATCATGTGGGGATGCTGGGGCGGACTTTGCCTGACATTGCTTGGCATAAGATTGGGGTTGCGAAGGAAGGGAGGAAGTGTTTTTCGAGAAGATTAGGAGGCGAAGCCGGAGAGGCGGCCATGAAAGTCATGAGAAAGAGGACACAAGAGAAGGGGGCGGAGTTGGTAGAAGTGACGGATGACGAGGTTGAGTCGTGGGGAGGTGTCAAGGCCGATACCCTTGGAAGCTTGGACGGAGACTTCCAGAAGTTCAACCAGGCCCTTGCTGTGGCGGCTGCAAAAGCACACATGGAAAGATTGGGCGAAAGTGCAATTGGGGCTACGAATGCATTATTCGCGCATCTACCCGATGGATTTACAAATGGTCTTCAACAGGCAAGACTCAGAGGACGATGCGAAACCCGGATAGACGGCAATATCACATGGCTCATTGACGGTGCACACACAGCGGAAAGTCTCGAAGAAGTAGCTAAGTGGTATTCGAGCAAGCAGGAGACTCTAGCCGGCAGCGAAAA
Organism: Pseudomassariella vexata; assembly: GCF_002105095.1. Classification (NCBI taxonomy): domain Eukaryota; kingdom Fungi; phylum Ascomycota; class Sordariomycetes; order Amphisphaeriales; family Pseudomassariaceae; genus Pseudomassariella; species Pseudomassariella vexata. Next base: position 169,244 of record NW_024467986.1, on the reverse strand, counting down.
GGTCCTGATCTTCAATCAACAAGACAGAGATGCGGCCAAGCTGTTGGCAGGTCTCTATGATGGCATACTTCGAGCCACTAGAACACCAGATGCCCGGCCGTTTGACAGGGCCGTCTTCACCAGGAATGATCTACAAAAAAGGGGTGATGAAGAGCCAGATAGAGATTTGTCCGTTCAGAAGTCGGCAGCTGACACTTTTGAGAGTCTGGCTCCGGGTACAGCGACTAGGATCCACGATAACATGTCAGATGTAATTCAAGAGGTCAGAGAGCAGTATATGGGAGACAAAGCGCAGGGCAAGAAGGTCGTGGTTCTAGTGACCGGTAGTTTGCACCTGGTTGGCGCCCTCCTAAGGACTCTGAAACCAGACGCTCCCATATAGTGCCAGGCAGAGATGAACATGTTGACTTGTTCTCTACGGTTTCCAAAGTAAGATTCAACATCTAATTTGGCACAACTTCAATAAGTTCCGGTAATAACATCCGAACTTGCCAAAGAATTATGCCATCTTCACAAGGAGGCTGTGAAGCCAGTCAAAATCCTTCCCTGATCCGAGGGATGAGTCTATACTTATCGTTCCTTTTGGCCTATCGCATGGGGATACGATGTGCGGTCATTGACAACAAAGACTTTGATGTCACAGTAAACAGTCTTAGCCCCTATTGTATGCTTGTAGGTTCCAAGTGCGGAGTACGGGTACCAGTTTTGAGACAACGCTTCCGAAAGCGGAAACCCCTGAGGGCTGGCCAGATCCGATAGTACCGTATATACAATTATAGAAACACTGACTGCCAATATGAAAGTTATTGACGTTGGAGATACGTCTTTGTTTTTGAGAAGAACCGGATGCGTTGACCTCAAGTCGTTGCCCAATCCGGATCATCTTTGTCTACACATTGTGGACTCCATCAAAATTCCAACAATGACTTGTAAAATCTAAGAAAGTCCTTCATGATCGACTGCATAAACCTAGAGTCCATTTGACTATCGGATACGACGAGAGGAAAGAGAGAGACGGAACTAATTATCAAAATGCCGAGAGTTTGGAAGATGCCAAGCGGCGTTACCAATCGTAAGTAAGCAAACACTGGATTTTCTTGTGGTAATAGAGTATCAAGTTTCTAACATTCTACCGCTAGATTCTCCAACGGAGGCAACCTCGAGTAGTTTAGAGACAAGTAGTACGAGGCAGGTCTCAGAGTCCTGGAACACTTTACCTAGGTAGCAATTTGGCATCTGTGTAGCGTGAGAGTGCATATAAACTACCGGGACAACCCCTCTATCACCGTATTTCCCAACCTCTCCTTGGGCGATTTCGGTCTAGCATTCGTCGAAGAAACCCTGAAGAATGGATTCAAACTGCAGGCAACGAATCGGACGACTTGGAAGAGTGGTGGAAATTTACCAGCTCGGTCTCACCCTGGGCGGCTTGGCCATGACGCAAACCCCCGCCGCGGATGACCCCGATAGTGTGTACAAGTCGATTCCGGGAAACCAGAAAGACGAGCGAGTGGGTATGGTATGGCTCCACCGCCCTGACGGCCTGCGCGTGGCCGAGACCAACTTACAGGGTGTTGGCCAGCCGTACTCAGAGGATCTCATCAAGGTACTATAGCACTTCGAGTGGGAAGACTGGGAGGATGACGACATTGAGGATCGCCCCGATCTTGTCAAGACCGCTCAATGGATTCGAGAGAATATCATTGACGAAGCAATGGCGGTGGTCGATCAATACAGGAACCCAGCAGAACCTGCCGAACCGAGATATTATTCCAGAATGGAGTTGACGTGGATAAAGCCGGAGACGCTCGTGCCGGTGAGCGCGTTTATGGACCCCGAGGTAGAGAACCAAGAAAAGTTGCAAAACTGAGAACACTTGCGGCCTGTGCATAAGTTTATAAGGGTTGAGTACATGGCCATCAGAATGAGACCGTTACTTGAAACCCCTGATGAGCAGAAGTGGCGGACGAGTATTCAGGGCAATGGGTCGATTTGGTGAAGGGATTTGTCGCCACTTTTGTATTCGTAGATATAGACACTAGCTTCTACAATACAGGAGAGCGTCTTACTAGAATATAGATATTCACACTAAATTTACCAGAATATATGACGACGGTAAATCAACCTTGTCCTTCATTCTTGTGCAGGCATGCTTATTTTTTCCACTACAAATACAGTTTTGAACTGGACTGCATAACCTTAAGAACTAGTTGCAAGGTGCTATACCAAGTCGATCGAAGGTACTCTATTATTAATGGGATTTGTGAGCAAGTTTGGTTGGTATAGAAGTTGTTTGAACCCGAAGACCCCAGACGGGAACTGCGGCCCCCAGCTTTGTTTGATACCCGGGTGCGGGTGTTGCTGAGGGCGGGGCTGTGCGGGCGAAGCTGCGGACTGCATCATCCAACGTTTTGTAAGCCCGTTAATCTAGTATTAACAATGCAACACCACTCGAAGTTTGTTTGACCACGACTGCTTAAAAGATAACCATCTCTGGCGTAGATCACTCAAAATCAACACTCAGCATTCACACCTCTACTCTACCATTGCAACCTCCAAGCTCAATCGCACTCAAAGTTCCATCTCCAAACTATCCGTCAATACCTCGAAGCAATTCAAAAATGGCTCTCGCTCCCAAGTTTGCCGGTCAAAGGCTTCTCTTTGCCCAGCCCACGGCCGAGGCCGGTGTGGCTCCAGCAGTGCACACCCTCGAAGTCTACCTCGACTACGTTTGTCCGTTTTCTGCCAAGCTCTTCAACACCCTCTACAACAGCGTCGTCCCACTCATCAAGGAGAACCCCGCCTGGAAGTCCAAGATTCAGATCATCTTGCGCCAGCAGGTGCAGCCATGGCACCCGTCGTCGACGCTGGTGCACGAGGCCGCCGTGGCCGTGCTCCAACTCGCGCCTGCCAAGTACTGGGAGTTCAGCAATGTGCTGTTCAAGGCGCAGGCGGACTACTTCGACGTCAACGTCGTGAACGAGACGCGCAACCAGACTTACAAGCGCCTCGCCAAGCTGGCAGCTAGTGTCGGGGTCGACGAGACCAAGATTTACGAACTGCTGGAAATTAGCGACAAGGCGGCGGACGATGGCGGCTTGAATAATGGAAATAAGGTGACGAATGATCTCAAGGTTCTCATCAAGATGGCCAGACTGGTCGGTGTGCATGTCAGCCCAACTGTTATCTTCGATGGTGTCGTCGCCAATGATATCAGCTCGGGCTGGACGAGGGAGCAGTGGTCGGAGTTTCTGGGTAAGAACCTCGCATAGGCGGCGGTTAACGTCACAAAAACCCAATCTTGATAGCCTAAGAAATACATGCAACTGAAAGACATATCTGATTTGCCATCGCCCTGGTTACGAACGATGTATTGCTGTAACTACGCGTGTGAAGCTCCTGGAGGCGGGTTACTGCAGGTCAAGCGGCGAAGCTACCCTGTACCTATGAAATGTCACCCACCTGCAAGCTAAATTTCATGAGCTCGAACTTCGCACGACTTGGAATGGGCAACACTCCAGTACATTAAAGCCCGATCCTCCCATCATGTTTCTCATTGCGGTATTGAGAGGGCCTCAATTGAGACCTATAAAAGTTTCATCCTTCTTTTCTTTGAATGCAAAGCTACGCGCAAAGCAGAGTTCAGCCCAAATATTCACCAAACGCGCCACGACATTATGTCGGACCACTCCAGTGGACCCCAAAGCACCGCCAAAGAAGTTTCGTAAGTTTGCAGGTCCTAGTACAAATGGCCAAGCGCTAAACTATCACTCATAGTATACCCTGAGAACCTGTGCGTCTACCACGCCGGCATTGGCAGAGTCACCTTCCTGTCCTGCCTGAAGCTCTCAACCCTCTTCATATTCGCCTTCTTCGGCTTCGTCGTCACCCCCGCTTACTACGACCGAGAAGGCTGGGGTGCGACCACGACCCGAACGGCCCTCTCGGCCATTGTGCCACTGCTCTTCGTGGCCTACACCACATCGCCCTTCGTCTCGGCCATCCACCTCCGCCTACCTCCCTTTGCGCGCCAGTCCGAGGATGTGCTGCGTCGCTTTGTGAGGAATCTGCCGTCGCAGACGCAGTTAACCGTCACGACTATGAGCCCCATTGCCAAGCCGCGGTACAGCAGCGTGTTGCTCTCTGAGCTCAAGCCTGTGAGCGGGAGGATGGGGATTGTGAATTATGCGCGGGATGCGAAGGTGGAGAATGCTAATAGGAAGTGGTATAACTTCAGGGCTGTGAGCAGGTTCAACATCCAGGTCAACAAGGCGGACAAGGCGCCGTGGGCTTGGGATGAGATTGCTTCGACCATTGCGAAGAGAGCCAGCGTCTAGGACTGCTTGACTGTCATTCTTCATTACGTTTGCGCTCCATTCTTACCAACGTCATAACTACCCTAATGGTGATGGTACTAGGTGGGTTGATCTGATGCAGGTGCCTATGGCCGCCAACATAGCTCATAGCAGCGGTACCACCACCCCACAAAAGGTTCTCCCCGCTTGTTTTCGATACAGATCCTTCGTCAACCCATGGTATTGAAATATTGTGTATGCTCTGCGCATAGTTCAAGCCGGGACCTGCAGCATTGACTATTCGCAAGGCTGATGCTGCCTTTCCCATATTCCTTGAACCGCTGCCCTGTAAGGAACCGTGTTTTCTATCTGGCGTGGTTCTTAGTTTGATGTTTCTTGAAGCGACGTAGCACTATCGCAGCTGTCAGGTTGCTTATCAACCTGCGGCTATGGCAGGATCATGGGGCTATTGTAAGTCAATGGACGCCATGATGATGTCGGTTAGCCGTATATGCAGAGGAGAATAACCACAAGGTATTGTAAAGAAGGCAGGAACTACCAATGTGGTGTGGCGGGCATGGGCTTAGGAAGCGTCTTCGATAATCGATATCCCTACCGAGGGAATAGACATGCCCGCGAAATTGCTCCCGGGAGGCCAAAGACTAGCCGGTGTTTCTTTGGGTATAGACGCCTAATATCCTCATTCTAGACAAGGAATCTAGTCAAAAGAGGCAGGAAATTGGCATGTATGTATGAGGTTGAAACTGTATCATGAATTGGTGATAGCTAGTTCCAAGTGCGACTGGGTAATATTGAAGCGCTCATGAGATGTCATGGCCTCTGATCCTTTCGTCCGTGGACTGCATTCCAGATCCCGCATGAACCTACCATGAAAACGGGATCAAATTTGAGTCAACTCGGCCTCTGCCTCAAACTCGAGGACTGGTCGTTCCAATTACCTCAAGGTCGTGTTACGATCTTCTTTAAGGCTTCCTGAGGGAACATAATATCTTTCCTACACGGATCTACTTGCTTGTGATGAAATATGTGCACAGTCTGCCACTTCCATCAGACATGTGCTTTCTGATTTCAAATAAAATTCTAACGAATTCACAAGTGCCTAGATCAGGTATAAGTGAATTACGAATACAAGCCAGGAAGTTGGGTTGACAAAAGGGAAAAGTGGGCCCGAGACTTTAGCGATAACGGCACCAAAAATCGTGGAACTTTGTCTCGTCATCTCGTTGGTGATCAACACAACGTCCAACGATGACTCGACGACCCAATTTCATCGGGGATGCATCATGTATCTCATCGCATCAGCCTCTTGGTATTTCCTCCATACAACCTGAAGAGAGTGAAGTCCCTCCTCCTCTGGCGCACAATGTCAACTCAAGGCCGATCGTACAATGTTTGTAGACCCCACTATGTTCCTTCTGAGTACACCCGTCTAGTCACTAACGCCCAACTCACTTCTAGGACGCAATCGATGCGCTCAACTCCCTCCAGACGCCCTACGCCATCATCGAGGCTCGGCGCAAAGCCGGCATCCGGCCCGATGCGGCCTCTATCTCCGAGATGCGCGTATACCTGCGACGCATCGGCTACAGCCCATCTGACCTCGACCGCCTGAATGTGCTCCATGTCGCGGGGACCAAAGGCAAAGGCAGCACATGTGCGTTCGCCGCGTCCATTCTCTCGCACTATCAGAAGGTACAGGGGATTCCGCGCAAGATCGGCCTGTTCACCAGCCCGCATCTCATTGCGGTGCGCGAGCGGATCAGGATCAACGGGCATCCTATCAGTGAAGAGGTCTTTGCGCGGTACTTCTTTGAGGTATGGGATTTACTTGGGAGGGCGGAAGAAGTGGAGATAGCACGGGCCAGCGAGGAGAAAGGCAAGGGAGAGCGTGAGACGAGCGGGGTACCAATGGCAACGCGGCCGATTTACTCGCGGTACTTGACGCTTATGAGTTACCATGTCTTCCTGAAGGAAGGAGTTGATGCTGCCGTATACGAGACGGGTATTGGAGGGGAGTATGATGCGACCAACATTGTCGAGCGGCCTGTGGCGACTGGAATAAGCACCTTGGGCATTGATCACGTCTTCGCGCTTGGCGACACTTTGGAGAAGATCGCATGGCACAAGGCGGGTATTATGAAGGCTGGAAGTGCTGCCTTTACGATTGAGCAGGTTCCCGAGGCGGCGGCAGAGCTGAAGAAACGGGCAAAAGAGAAGGGGGTCGACTTGATAGTCCTGGATATCGATTGTAGATTGAAAGGAGTCAACGTTCGACCCGACGCCGTTTTCCAGAAGAAGAATGCCAGCCTGGGAGTCGCCTTGGCAGAGGCGGTATTGAGCAAGATGGACCCCATATTCAAGCCGAGCCTCGAGAAACTGCCAAAAGAGTTCGTCGACGGTATCGAGCAGGTGGTCTGGAGAGGCCGATGCGAAGTCAAGGTTGAGGGACCCGTGGTCTGGCACATCGACGGGGCGCACACCGTTGACAGTCTGAAGATGGCTTCAAAGTGGTTTGCGGGGGAGTGTGCTAGCAGAAAAGGGCCGAGGGCCTTGATTTTCAACCAACAAGGTCGATCGGAGGCGATCGACTTCCTCGAGGGCATGATTACGGCTCTGAAATCCCAGGGGCAAGGCTCCTTTGAGCACGTAGTCTTCTGCACCAACGTGACGTACGCTGCAACGGGATACAAGAGGGATTTTGTGAACTACCAGTACGATCCAAAGGCGATTGAGGCGCTCACCGCGCAGCGCCAATTTGCGGAGAAGTGGTCGGCCCTGGATCCGGCTGCGAAGGTGACGGTTATGCCTACGATTGAAGAGGCGATCAATCACGTTAGGGGCTTGAGTAGGAGTGGTGCATTGAATGGGCAAGAGACGGTACAGGCGCTTATAACGGGAAGTTTGCATCTTGTGGGCGGAGCACTGGGTATATTAGAAGGCGCAGACGCACTGTGACTGGCAACAGTTAGTAATCCTGTTTATGCCGGTAGCTAGATATATATCTCCACGGAATCGCCTTGATCTTCAACGACTTGGCATTATTGGAATTTCCTTCATGACCAGCGTTCCATAACACTCGTGCGTCAGAATTGTTGTACCATCCAGTTGAAGATGAGCAAGCTCCGTATCTCCGGACCATTCTTACATTCATAAGATGGACAGTCATCATCATCCACTATTTTACGACTTGAGAACATCGACTTACACAACCACCGCCAAGGGTTTCTCATAATTACCTCGGCAACTCCGGAAGCCCCCAGGCCATGAATATCAGTTTTAACGGGTAAGTCGTAAACCCAATCGCATAGTAGGGCTGGGGCCGGCCCACAGCAACACACAAACCAAATCAATCAAGCTTGAGCATTATACATTAGTTTTACAACGATGTCTTTCATAGGGTCCGTTGGCCCAATGGCAAGGCGTCTGACTACGAATCAGGAGATTGCGGGTTCGATCCCCGTGCGGACCTATTGTACTCTGTGAGGTTATTCTATACCTCGTGAGGATATACCTTTTTATTGGTTTTTGCAATTTTGGTCATTTGGATCACTTGGATTGAATAGGCAAGGCATTACGAAGACATATTGGGATAGTATGAGGCACTCTCGAATTATTATTTCAATGTGGGGAGTTGATGGGTTTGATACATCTAGTTGATACAGGTTCGATGAACTGGCCATGGTGGGATATTGAAGTGTGAGGAAACTAATGTCCGCTAATGCTACGGCACCAGCTTGGGATGACCATGCTAACTGTTTTCCAGTTATCAAACGATGAGACCTACACATTATTCTCATGCGCAAAATATGTCCATTATCATGTTCGTCACAATTGCTATACCTGAGTGGTGATACGTGGAAATCTATCGCCGGTCGCTAACACTACAATGTGATTGGCTTATGCAGATCAGACCTATTCTTTCAGAGTTGTGGTTGGCTAGAAGAGCGGGAGCTGCACCGGCTCTGGGCACCAGCTACCTTGAGGCGTTGGAGGGAAGTCGCAACTTGGGACTGTGATGGTAGACCAGCATACAAAATCCTGAACTGGTAATGTGCATGGAGGAAATCGTTACTTGAAAACATCCACAACTCAGACAGTATTCTTGGCTATGATTCCCCGGGCAAACTCGCCAAACGTGATATGCTGATCCAGATCAACCTCGTCCTCTAGATTTGGCTGAGTGAAAACTGCAAGCGTATTCCGAGCAACACCTTTGCTGTAAGCCCCGCGAACCGAATGCTCAACTGCCTTGAACTTCCCGCGTGTTATCCTCTCGAGAGCCTCGCCGGTTTGGAAGGCAATGCAGTCCCTTGGGATCTTGACTTGCACAGGCTCTCCTTTTCGAGATTTGATCCATAGGCCTGCCTGCGGATCCGGAGACTTGGGCATTTCTTCTAGGGTTGACAAAGAATTGGGTGCTTTGCCGTCGAGTGTTGGCACTTTCGGATCTGTCTTGTCTTCGTCGACGAACATAGCGGAGGTCAATCCTGTCAAACAGCCATGGTCTTTGTGAACAGAGCACCAGTTATCTTCGTCGTCACCCCTCGCCATAACCTCGTCAGTCATGGGGTAGTAATGCAGCAGCCGAGCCTTGGTTGTTGAAGATGACTTCACAACCTTTTCGAGATACGCCTGAGGGTACTCTGGGATTTCCCTTTCGGCAAACTTGTCGCAGGCTCTCGCAACTAACACAGCAGTATCTATGATTAAGCTGCACAACTGCTCCATAGTGGGCCTGAAGCCGGGTAGAACTTCATTTGGCGGCCACGAGTTCGGCGCTAGATACTCTGGAAAATCATGCATAGTGAATTGCGCGGTCGGCGTGGGAGCTTCGCGGCCGGGCTCGACATAGAAGGCGCAGTTGGCGTAGAAGGACCCTTTCAAGTCGTCTGCACCACCATTCTTCAGTTGTTCTTTACCCAGAGACCACCCGACAAGGTACTTGGCTGCCTCGTTGGTGAATTTGTCTGAAGGGATTTAGCGGTGTTATCTTTGCTTTTTCGGCTTTATTTTCGTCCATACCAAAGTCGGCCTTATCCAGATTGCCCATATATGATGCGTAGGACAGCAGTTTATGTCTCAAACCCGCAAACTCTGGAGGGACATCCTTAACGACCAGAATCCCTAGAGACTCGGGTCCAAATGCTTCTTGAAGAGTCTCGAATGAGATTTCCCCTGAATGTAGAGTCAATATCGCTTTTTGTGCACTGCGATGAGATGTATTTACCACTCTTGAGGTCATGGAGAGAGACCACAACGGGTTCTGCAGTAGCCATGATGGAGCAGGTTCAAGTAAACACACACTTAGTCCCACAGCAACTGGGGAATCTAGGAGGTGTTATAATTAAATGAAAAATAAGAAAGGGCGAGTTATTCTAGTACGGACCATTTAATCGACTTTCAGTTGCTCCAAATTGGCAGGTTCTAATGACCCGAAGGAAATCGTCGGCATTTCCGGACTACCATGGTATACATGAACTGAGCCGGTGGTCTCCGCGCAAAGATGTCTTGGGCTAATTCTGCCGCAGCAACCCGTTGGGTTTCTCACATGAATGCCAGGTGGTTTTTGAAGGAGTTCGTGCAGATTGGGCATTCACTGGACGCAGGGATGTCGAAAGCCGGGAGTTGGCTCCAAGTCGCTCATGGGTAGCGTGGCTGCTTCATGTGTGGGTACATGGTATCTCGTAGTTCGTCATTTATCCTACCAGCACCAACACTGAAGCAATCCAGGAACATCGTATAACTTGATATACTGACGAATCGACAACGAATCCTATCCAAACCTCATTGAACTCGATTCGAAACCATGGTCAAACCACTCTCCTTCAAGGGCGACAAGAAACCAAAGAAGCGCAAGAGAACCGAAGCTGAAGCTCCCAATCCTGAAGCAGAATCAAGTGAGGTCGCGCTCGCGAGGGCAGAGGAAGAGCCAGAGAATGACGACAGCTGGGTCTCTGCAGAAGCACTCAGCGACGTTGTCGGTCCCATCATGTTCGTGCTACCAACCGAGCCAGCGACCTGTCTAGCGTGCGATGCGAACGGCAAAGTGTTTACGGATCCCATCGTGAACATCGTCGATGCCAATCCCTCGAGTGCTGAACCTCACGACGTACGGCAGGTGTGGGTGGCCAACAAGATTTCGGGAACTGAAAACTACAGGTTCAAGGGCCGATACGGAAAGTAAGTTGCGACAGACACCATGCGTCCTGCGTCGGCCATGGATTAACAGCCTGGCAGATACCTGAGTTGCGACAAATACGGCATCCTCTCTGCCACATCGGAAGCCGTCTCTCCTCCCGAAACATGGACGGTTATACCAACGGCGGACACACCCGGCACTTTCCAACTACAGACTATGCGCGAAACATTCCTTACCATCAAAGAGTCCACGAAGGTAAATGCTGGTCCAGAAGCCCGCGGCGATGCCACCGAGATCACCTTCGATACTACCGTACGACTGCGCATGCAGGCGCGCTTCAAGCCAAAGTTCAAGGCTTCAAAAGAAGAAAAGGCAAAGGAGAAGATCAGCCGGAAAGAACTCGAGGATGCCGTCGGTAGACGTTTGGAGGAAGATGAAGTCAGAAAGCTAAAGAGGGCAAGACGTGAAGGCGATTATCACGAGCAGATCTTGATGTTAAAGGTCAAGAACAAGCACGACAAATACGGCTGAGCACACGGGGAAGGCATGACAGCATCATGCGTTTGATTTCCATGCCTTGATATATCCATCCTCGCCCACACTGAAGACCATCTGCGCCTCATCATAGAAGCAAAAGGCACGTACAATCTCGGATGAATGCGCCCCCACCAGTCCAACACTATTTGTCTTGTCCAGGGACCAGTTCTCGCCTTTGGACAGATGAACCAACTCAAACATTTGCCGCCTGCATCGGATTGGTTAGTATTACGAGATATAACACGATAGTACACCACATACCCGTGCGTGCCGGCACCAATGACAGCTCCCGCGCCATTGGCCTTGACAGAAACGCCGGCGACGTAATGACAATCCAGCACCTCTCTCATGTCTCCAAAGTCAGTTGTTGCCGATCCTTTTTCGTGCTCTTCGGCCATGTTATACAGCGCGAATCTCTCATCGTGTGATAGTGCGAACACCTCAGTGTCGTTCAAGAATGCTGCGCGGTGGATAGAGGCACCATGATTGAAAGTCTGAATGATGACTTCATCCTCGTCAGTGATCCTAGTGTCACAAACATTCACCAGACCATCAGTAGAGCCCGAGAGGAGAATGTTCGGGTTGCTGGGATGGAAATTCAACTATCAAATATTAGCAAGGACCACGCACGCTTGATTGTTGATGGTACCTCTGTCACATCGTCACTGTGGACTTCATTGTATGTTTGTCGGGGAGCAGGCGTTGAGCGAACGTCCCTGGTTGCGTGTAAGTCAAGTGTAAGTCAAGCCTCAACAACAGCATTTGTGGTATTTGCTCACCAAATCAAAATTGACGACTGGCTTTGCTGCAATTCCGTGCCCGCAACGAGAGAAAAGCTTCCGCTCGAGCAAGCTAGAGATAGGATGGGCACTTGGTTGTCTGTACTATATTCAGCATGCTGCCCAGCCATGATGGAAGGAGTTGTAGTCCAGGAGACCGTACCTGTCAAGCGCGCGACTTCCGCTGAATCTTGTCTCAGATCCCATATGGAAATGCTGCCATTCTCGCCTGCCGTACAAACAACGGAGCCTCCGGCGTCGATTGGTTTTGCGCATGTGATGTTGCCATGGCTGGTTTGAATGCTCTTCACCGGGCCCACCCGCAGATTCACAGGGTTGAAGAAACAGAGCTGCTGGTCCGAGGATATCGTTGCTGGTCCTGTGACCAGAGGAATGATGTCGGTAACATAAATCTCATCTAGGCCCGGGTATCTAAACCCGTCGACGCAGGCCAGGGTGAACATCTCGTCACAAGTAGATCTTATGTGCTGATTGCACCTCAAATTTTGTCGTTACCCTCAAGTTAGGTGCTTGTTAGAGTCCGTGGTGGTTCTGTCCCACACGAATCTCAAAACTTCAATATGAGCGGGATGCAACACGAATGCCAAGGTGATTTCAAGTCGAAGGTAACAGCAATCGCCAGCTTCTTGCCTTAATCTTTCATGGAGATCTGATGAGTTTTTACAATATTGTATCAACTGCAGAAGGCGCCCTCAACGCCTGGGTCCACAGCAGCTTTATTAAAGTGTACACCAATCATGGACTAGTGCAGTAACCCGACCCCGGTTCCGTTCTTCACTTCTTTCGTAGGGTCGGAGCTTGGTTGATGTTGCGCCAGAGCTGTAACTTCCAGGTGTCCAGATCGGTTTTGTATTTGATTGTTTAATTGAACACGTCAACTTCCTCTAGCCGAACACTTGTTCCTCGCCAACATTGATCGGGGACCTTCACGAGGGGGACCATGACACAATTACAGAACTCATCCTTTTGCTCATAGCAGAATAATCACCATGAGGCGCTTTATCGTCTCCGCCCTCCGTACGTCGTTAACCTTTAGAACGCTCTCGCAACTGGAAGCTGGAAGCTGGAAACTAACTTAAGCCAAATAGTGCTCTTGCAGGCGGTCGCAATTGCATTTGCTAGCGATCAACAAGTTATCGGAACCCAGGATGCTGAGAAAGCCACTACGAAGCCCGCGGCCGCGGCCGTGGCCGAAACCGACGTCACCCACGGAGCGCAAGGGCTATGGACGCCATATCAGAATGGTAAGGGCAGATTTATTAGAAGGGGAATCGGAAAGCTGTTGGACTGACTCTGAGAAGGTTGGGAACTATTCGAAGCCGCCATGGCTGAGTTCAAGAAGGTCAAGACGCCGCATCACAAGAGGAGTAGGAAACAAAACGGGCTGTTTGGCACCATCTTCCACTATGCCCTGAAGGCGCTGCCGAGCCTGCGAATCAGTGCTCCTCCCCAAGAGCACACTGCACCTGTCATTCACGGGCCCCTCCTCGAGGGTGTCAGGCTCCTGCAGCAATCGGCCGACCAGAACAATACCGACGCGATATACGTCCTTGCCCAAATGAACTTCTTTGGCAACTACTCCCACCCCAGGAACTTCAATGTTGCCTTTGAGCATTACAAAAGATTGGCTGAGGTTAACGGAAACAGCTCCGCTCAGTATATGGTGGGGTTGATGTATGCAACGGGTCTAGGCGATGCTGTTGAGAGAGACCAGTCCAAGGCACTTCTGTATCACACGTTTGCGGCAAATCAGGGGCATACCCGATCCCAGATGACCATCGGTGCCCGACACCAGAGCGGAACAGCGGTCCCCAAGAGTTGCGACATGGCATGCAAATACTATAAGCGAGTCGCCGATAAGGCCATCGCCTGGTATCGGTCGGGTCCACCAGGTGGCATGGCCATTGTGCAGGAATCGTACCGTCTTGCCGATGAGTTGGGTGGGGTATACGGCGAGGGTGCTAGCGTGGTGAGCTCCGGCATCAATGCTGTTCGACATAGCCCTAATTCCGACGCCTACGCCGCAATCGACGACGTCATCGAGTACCTTGATCTGATGTCCCAGAAGGGAGACTTCAAGGCATCTTACAACCTGGGGAGGATCTACTACGAAGGCCAAAGAGGTCTTGAACGAGACCCTGATTTGGCGAGACGGTACTTCTTGACGGTTGCATCCAAGTACTGGCGCGCTAAGGACGGACGTACCGCTGATAAGGCCACTGTCAAGCCTGGTTTGGAGAAATACGCGTCCAAGGCTGCGGGCTATATCGGTCGCATGTGGTTACGAGGAGAAGGATCGTTCAAACAAAACTTCGATAACGCCAAGAAGTGGTTTGAACGTGGCATCAAGCATGGCGATGCGCAATCTCAATGGGGTCTTGGCATCATGTTGCTCAAGGGCCATGGAATGCCCATAGATGTCAAGAGAGCAACGGCGCTCCTCAAGGCGTCTGCGGATCAGGAATTCACGTCTGCCCAGGTTGCCCTTGGCGCGCTGCATCTCGACCAAGGCAACGCCGATGATTTACGAATTGCTAATCACTACTTCGAAATCGCTTCTCGGTACGGCAATATTGAGGCCCAGTACTATCTCGCCGAGATGATCCACCATGGCGTCGGTAGAGACAAGACCTGCAACGTCGCTTTGGCATATTACAAATTCGTCGCTGAGAGAGCAGAACCGCTGATTTCCCCCTGGGCTGAAGCAAACCAAGCCTATGCCGATGGGGATTACGAACTGGCGTTTCTCGACTACGTCATTGCTGCAGAACAGGGCTATGAGAAGGCACAGAACAACGTCGCTTACATGCTGGACCCCATTCAGTCACGACTACCGTTACCTTCCTGGCTGAAGAGTCAAACTCCGAAATCAAGCCTACTTCAAAACTCGGCCTTAGCACTCATCTACTGGACACGGTCAGCTATTCAGTCTAACATCGACTCTCTGGTCAAGATGGGTGACTACTACCTCAACGGCATAGGCACAGAACCTGCCATGGAAAGGGCGGCACAATGCTACACGGGGGCCTCGGAATACTTCCAGAGTGCTCAAGCCTTGTACAATCTCGGTTGGATGCACGAAAACGGCGTGGGGTTGACACAAGACTTCCACCTTGCCAAGCGCTATTACGATCAGGCGTTAGAAACCAACGAAGAAGCTTACCTCCCAGTGACTCTCAGTCTCTTGAAGTTACGCATGCGGAGCGCCTGGAATACCTTTACTCATGGTCAGATCAACTCTATTCAGGATGAGCCTGGTGAGTGGTTCCCCTCATGACAGGCCCGAGGGTCGATGATTAACGCAAAATAGCGAGCAAAAAGGTTTGGTCACTGAGCGAGTGGATTGCCAATTTCCTGAAGGAGGACATTTATTATGATGACGGAACTTACGAGGATATGTATGGTGACACCATCACCGGGAGTGATGGGGAGCCGCTGGGCGACGAGTTCGATGACGGGGTGATCGATAGTTTGATCATCTTGGGCTTGGCCGCTGTTATCGTCGGCCTGATTTATTACCGCCAACAGAGACAGCAGGCTCACAGACAAGCGCAGGACAACGCGATTAGAGCTGGGGGACTGGCTCCCCCACCGCCGCAACAAGCAGCACAACCTCAGCACGGTGTTTTTGCACCGGGTGATCCGGCAAATCCGCAGTGGGGTGCAGGCGGTATAGGTCACTAGGAACGGGATGACGAAGACGAACCAATAGCCACGATGATGGCTTAGTTTTGTGGCAACGCCGGACAGAGCAGAGAATGAATGTTGAATCGACTATTGGGGCATTTTTAATCTTAGCACAAGCTTGACTGGACTACTAGAGTCACGGCTACTGGCACATAAGCTAGTGAGCATATTGAATGAACCCAAGATGGCAAGCTATCGTTTAGAAGAGCTCGGGCCGATTGTACGATATCATTGTGATTCCTCGTACGCCATCTCAACTTAGGGATGCTGATTTTCTGTGGTCATGGGGATGAACGTGCCATGTGCGTTACAACGATCAACCCTGAGCGGGAGCTATAGACAGCTGCAAGCCCCTCATTAATACTCAAGATAGTACAATATAAGCTTATGCCAAATGCGGATCATTCTGAAGATTGGAGTTGTTCTCGGTGATAAAAATAGTGTCAGGTGCCACGGTGCATATACTACTACCACATCGAATATCCAGAAGAGCCAAGTTTTTTCCGTGAACAGGTCATTTTGACTTCGCCGCCAGTGGCAGCAGCTCAGCTCGGCAAACCGGCAGCGAAGTATTATATGCGGGATCGGTTCACCAGCTCTTCTAGTGGCTCTGGGAGGGGTCATTGAGGCTCATTCTGTGGTTATATAGCGAAGGATCTTCCTAGACGCCATGCTGAACTCTATGCAGGTCTACTTGGACAGATCGTTAGCGTTTGACCAAACCGAGTGGCGGACGGAACCTTGAGATGCGGGAGCCTCTTTTGACGAGGCGCGCGCCGAATTATCTTGCATACTGCTAGCTAGATATCTTATTTCCACTGACACCAAAGGTCTGGTTTTGCGAGAACGAGAGCAACGGGGTCGTCTCTCCGAAGCCAATATTCCTACCTTGGGAGGCTAGGTTCATCACAACTACGGTATATCATAACCGCCGTTTTCCGGCAAGCATGTCGGTTAGAATCTAGAGACTTCTGACTCATGACGAACGCGATGGCAAGAGACACTAAGACATGCCCGCTTACTAACACTCCATTGAGCGCACACTTTTCTGATAACTCCGCGCCAATCAAACAAGCAGTATAGTAGTATGCTGCCCATCCAAACAGACACGCGGCCATGTTTCTCTCCGTGGCCATCTTGCATATACTTCAGAAAATGCAATGCGAAATCTCGTGAAAGGGTGGAAACTTTTTGACTACTCCGCGATTTGTCGAGAGGAGGAAGATGTTCCAGCGGGGAACTGCATACTCAACAGCGGTCATCAGAGACTTTGCAACTCTAATGAGTTTGTGCTAGCAAATATGCAACGTCATGTTGAGATGTCGTGATTACGTGGACATCATATTCTAGAAGGAAGATATGAGTATATAAGCCATGCTGGTTCTGAGTTGAAAGGGGTATCTTCCTCGGCATCTTCAGGTCATCAAGAGATTTTGCAGACTCAACTGTATCAAAATCGATAAATATCTGGATATCTTGCTGCACAGAAACATTAACACTTTCCCCTTGTCTGATCATCACCATGGTCAACAAACTCCTCCTCGCCGCCTTGCTTCTGGGCGCCAACATCCTGGCCAGCCCTGTCCCACGGGGTGAAAACCTCATCGTCCGTGATGATCTCGATGTGAGTCTTTAGTCTTTGCTTCTCCCACCTATGGGCCATGAATAGGACCTTCACTAATCCATTTCAAAATAAGTGCGCCTGCGATGTGATGGCCATTGGAGACGGCGATCTCGCTAAGAAGTGCTATTGCTACAGTGTCAACGCAAAGAGAGGCCTCGTCGAGATTCGAGGAGGTGGTGAGGACGACGACGACGACAAAGATGATGATGATGATGATGATGATGATGGTGATGACGGTGGTGCTGGCGGGAAGGGAGAAGGCAGCGGTGAAGGTACGTTGTGCTTAAGTTTTCCTTAATTTTGTTCGTCAGAAGTCGAGGACTGACTGGGAGTCTCTACAGGCAAAGGCGGCGGTGGCGGTAAAAGCGGTGGTAAGTATACTCACAGATCTCGCTTATCGTATATACAGGTCATCACGAACCGACATGACTGACCCCGAGCGTTTAGGTAAGGGTGGCGGAAAAGGAAAAGGTGAAGGCGGAGGCGGAGGCGGCGGTGGGGGTAAAGGTACGCATAACCCTGATCATTCGTCCACTCACATGACCACTCCTCCCTGCCTAGCACTGTGAAAGTGCCAAAGTGGCTTTGCGTTACGATGGTATAATGCTGACAGCTTGAACAGATGGTGGAAGCGGTGCAGGCTTCGGTGGCGGAAGCGGGTATGTCCCCATGCGCAACTCGTGGATTTCTTCTTCAACTGTTGACGCTTTCTCCAGAGAGGGCGGAGGCGCCGGAGGCGCCAAAGGTGGCGGTGTTGGCGGAGGAAAGGGTATATTGACCCCAAGGCGCTGACCTTGTTTGTCCTTAATGCATGTTTCCAACTCTCGCTGACTTGGCTTCCGCACAGGCGGTGGAAAGGGAGAAGGTGCTGGTGGTGACGATGGTGGTGACGATGGTAGTGGTGGCGATGGCGGCGGAAAAGTGAGTACTTCCAGACGCCTTGCATCTCTATCTGTTCCCTTTTCTGTCTCTGTGCGGATGAGACTTGGGTCTGGGAATATTACCCCTAACTTACTGACACATTTGTTTAGGGCGGCGGTGCCGGTGCTGGTGGTAGTGGAGCCAAGGTATTTCATCCCATCCCTAGAGCCTTCGTGGATGATATGATAAGCTATGGCAATTAACACATTGGCTACAGGGCGGAGGCGGTGGTGGCGGCAAGGGGTACGTCTTGAGAACCATTTATGCACTTTCCCAGCTGTTTAAGAGCCCTACGGGCCTGCCATGGCAAATTCAGCTCCCGAAGCAGGACATTGAAGTTTCCTTCCGCACTCAAGTTTCTGGAAGCATGCTACTGACTTACCTGTCCAGTGGCGGCGGCGGAGGTGGTGGTGGAGGAGGCAAAGAGTGCGTATTTATGCTCGCAACCCTTCTCTGTGTACTTGGAGATGTCGCGAATATGGAATCCACGAAGCTTCTGTGGCTGACTCTGTTATAGTGGCGGATCCGGTGGTGGCTACGGCTCTGGTAAGGGAGAAGGAGAGGGCTCTGGCGAAGCAGAGGGAGAGGGAGCAGGCAAGGTGAGTCCCCATAAAATCTTAATCATGTTCGGCGGGATATGATGCTGATTCAACCCTACCAGGGCGAAGGAGCTGGCGAAGGCGCCGGAGAGGGTGTTGGCGGGGATGACTAGTCGTCCACTATGGGCTTGACGCCATCACTCCTTTACGGCGCACCCATTCGATGGCTCTCTACCTCGATTACCTCGCTCCTTTACTGTTTTCTACAATTTCGTTTGATTAGGGTACATCGATAAGACAGCTATGCCCCTGAAATACAGCCCATTACTCGCATTTCATGGGCTTTTATCTTGCGTGAAATGTGAAATGTGTCTCAGGACTGAAGGGACAATACCCTGCGGCTGCACCAATAGTTTGTCATCTGTGAGAGGCTAAACACGGGCGGTGGCAAGGCTCTATTAAACCAGAGTAGGATGGGGGTCTGCCTGTCTGTGCTCCTTAATTCCGCACATCACGCGATTCGGAGTTTACAATAGTCCAGAGTGATGCTTCAAATCAATTACCTTGTCAAATACAATTGATAGTTCGTCCTCATATTCGTTCATGCCTATGTCTATGCCCCTATCACCTCCTCTCTTATCATCATCCCAAGCACAACCTACCAAGCCCCCACAGCTCACAATAGGGATATCAGTCCCCGTAGTATAAGTCGCACAATCTGAAAGCAAACACAAAGACGCACCTCCCAACTCCTGCAGCAACGCCAACCGCGGCGTGCCCCCGTAATACTTCATTTTGGCACCCCTATCTCCGGGCTCGTCTTCACATAAAATGTCAGCCGTCCTGACGAAACTCGGCGAAATTCCATTCACCCTTCACCCTGATCCTGTACTGCGACCACTCCGGCGCCGGCGTATGCGTCATGTTTCTCCCCGCGGCTTTAGTCCCGCGATAAGGCGCCGAGGGCGCCGCCTGTTTGAGCCGGTACGATGTCATTTGACGCCGTGAAGATGATGGATCCGCACGGAAGCCGTGGCGCAGATCCAGGACCCGGTTACGTCCAACTTGTATACCTTCTCGAATGGCTCTAGGATGAAGTCGAGGGCACGCTTAGTCACACCGGCGTTGGCATTCATGCTGTCGAAGCAGGACTTTTGCGAGACGATGGTGTCGAGGGCTGATTTGCATGGGGATGCGGGAATTACGTCCGTGTGAATATACGCTAGTTTTTCCGGGTATCTTTTGGATAGGGCGGTGAAGTCGTCACTCCGATGGCTGGTGTCCAGCGAGAAGACGCTACCGGCGCCGTTGGCGAGGCAGACTTCTGCGAGGCCGAGGTCGATGCCTTGGTTTGCCCCAGTGACCGGAATCAAGCGTAGGAGAGTGTCAGTCTGGGCATGAGTTGTGATTCACTTCTTCAGGCGAGTTCTCGGTGTGCCAACCCCTCGTGTAAGTCAGGCATACGTGAAGTTTGCTGGCATGAACACAGACCAACTGCTCTACATTTGGGGCTAATTGTCTGTTACCTCTTTAGCAATTTCCTGATAATGAAGTTGTATTTCAATGCTATCTCCCAATTGTGGCTGGGTAGTGGTAGTGGGGGGCAGGGGAGAGAAGAGGAGGTTGGGTTGGGTTGGGTTGCTGGGATAGCTGTCAAGGCGCCGGCACAGAGCCACTTGCTGAATCTTCAGTATTTGGCGTCATGTTGTCTGAAATTGATGAATATGACAAAGAAACAAATAAATGCCCTTGCTTGCTGGTACTGTCGAAACTCGATTTCCAATTTTAAGTGAAAGAAATCGTTGATATGATAGGGGTCATTACTGATGATGGCGTTGACCCAACTGTCCCGGAAACGCGTCCACCACTCACTCCGTGGCTAACCGTTTTCCGTCCCCGAAATCTTGGTATAGAAGTTCGTGATTGGCTCAAGCTCAGATCGAGCTCGTGTCGTGACCGCAGCCATCGGTGAAGAAGAATGCCCCCGTCTCGCGCTTTGTATGGTGGGGATGGGGATGCATCCCTCATCGCCTCGCAATCGTCTTGATAATGCGGAGCCCCAGAAAACGGGACAAGCTTACTCCAAGACACTGTTAGCGTGTGGGGAAGGAATGGCTCACATACTCCCGGATTTCAACGTCAGACGGGAACGAAGACTAGGATGGACAAGTACGAAGTTGCAAGAGTAGATGATGATTGGTTGAGTTTAGGGGGTACGATTGAGCCCCTGGCAGTCTGGAGTGGTCTTCGGCGGAAATGCGAAGTGCAGGATATGATAAAAGTGTCAATACCCTGCTGCTCAACGGTAATTTCCCGGAATAGTGGCTGACTTGTATAGTCAACTAATCACATTTGGCTATTTGCCAACAAGTTGATCCCTTGAATTCTCAACATACCGGCAAACCACATCCTTATCTCAACATGGAGAAGCCAGCCAGTCTTTCCGAGCACCTCGAGACGATGGATGTCGATGGCCGGAAGCACCTGGGGCAGCGCGTCGAGTCGACCTACGTCCCGGACACCGAGGAGGAGCGCAAGCTCGTTCGTAAAATCGACCTCTTCCTTCTCCCTACGATATGGTTGATGTATCTGCTGTCCTACATGGACAGGACCAAGTGAGCCTTCACATTGATGTTCTGCGTGCTTCATGAGCTGATGGGCATGAACCCAAAGTGTCGGCAATGCCAAAGTGGCCGGTATGGAAGTCGACCTGGAAGTCGACTCGGACCGATACTCGATATCCCTTGTTGTGTTTTTCATCGGATACGTGATTTGTGAGGTGCCTTCAAAGTAAGCCAGCCAGCCTGGTTGATACGAGTGATGCATTATAGGTCTTGGAGAATGTGTGGGAACTGACTCAAAACTTCAATAGTATGATACTTGCGCGAACAAGACCCTCGATCTTCCTCCCGACCATCATGGCTCTCTGGGGTTTGGTCACCATCGGCATGGGGTTCGTCCCCAACTACAAGGCACTTATTGGCTTTCGTGTCATAGTCGGAATCCTCGAGGCTGGCTTTGCCCCCGGTGTCCTGCTCTTGCTTTCCAGCTGGTATAAGCCCGCCGAGCAGTCTAAGCGCTTCGGCGTTTACATCTCTGCTGCCATTCTGTCCGGTGCTTTCGGTGGTCTCATTGCTGGGTCTATTGCCAATGGTCTCGATGGTAAGACTTTCGCTGAAGATTTCCTGGCGCCAAAGCGACTAAGTTGGGGTTCCCAGGTGCTCACGGCTTGGCTGGATGGAGGTGGCTGTTCATAGTCGAGGGTGCCGCTACGGCTGGGTGGTCCATCATTGCGGCCTTTATCCTTCTCGACTTTCCCGCAAACTCCAAGCGCTTGTCGGAGCGAGAACGTCAACTGGCCATCGCACGTCTACTATCCGAAGATGCTCGAGTCCAGACGGATGAGACTCCCGTCCTATCTCATGGGCAGGCCCTCAAGCAAGCCTTGACGAGCTGGCGTGTTTGGGTAAGTCACTCTTCCAGTTGTACAATCAGCCCTCCCTATGAAGTAAGTGCTCAGTTTCCAACGTCATTATTCCCCCAGATATTCGTCGTGGGGTATATGGCCGTCGTCGGCTCCTCGACCCTATCCTACTTCTACCCCACCCTCGTCAACGGCCTCGGCTACGACAAGACGGTTTCCCAGTACATGACCATCCCCATTTACGTGGCCGCCTTCATCTGCACCGCCATCACGAGCTACTCCATGGACAAGCACTCGTCGGTGCGCGGCCTCGTCCTCGCCGCGTGGATGACCGTCTCCATGCTCTGCGCCGTCATCACCTGCGTCGTATACGACTTCCACGCCCGCTACGCCCTCCTCGTCATCTTGGCCAGCGGTCTTTGGGCTTCCAACGCTCTCTCGCTGGCGTACGCCTCGTCGACTTTTGCGGCTATGCCCAACGAAGTCCGGGCTATTAGTCTCGCATTTGTCAATGCTATGGGGAATTTGGCACAGATCTACGGCGCCTATCTTTTCCCGTCCGACGATGCTCCCAAATACTTGATGGGCTTCGGGGTTATCAGTGGGCTTTGTTTCACTGGTGTGGTTTCGTACATCGTGCTCCATCTTCTTCTCCGCAGGTATCCCCAGCGTCCCTAGCTTGGAGATGGGCTGTTGGGATTGAGATAGATGAGGTCGACTCGTCGCAGTGTGATGGATGATAACACTACTATCGACTGAGTGGATGACAACCTCATAAAAACCAGAGAAGTTGCACCGCGTCATAGTTTGGCTTCATGCATTTTCCTGTGCTTCTTGATGTTGCCCTTTTCTCTTGATTATTGTTGATCAAATCCGAGGGGGCGAAACGAACCCCTACTTGTATACCATCCCAACCCTCCACCTCGAAGACTGGAGTCTCGTCATTTGCACGAGTGGGTAATGAATGAACGCGGGATTATGCGATGGACTTCTCAGTTTTCATACTTTAAGGCTCGTAGTATTGAAAAGTGAATCAATAGAGGCCCACGCTTGTCCAAAATTCAGCAATACTCAATCCTAGTCGACCAGCTGAAAACGAATCTCCTGGACAAATGATCGAAATGAGTTGAGACTTCACATGAGTAGGGGTATTGTAGCAAGTGTTTTACCATAGTGTATTTTGCAGAGCCCCTATTCGACCTATTCCCACGTTTCATCACGCCTTCCCAGTACTACCACAAACGTCCATCTGCCACTCCATGAGCTTCTGGATATCCTTCGTACCCTCCTCCATAAGCGTCGTCAAACTAGCCGTCGGCGCCTTCTGCTTGAGATGCGCTAAATAATCATCCAACACCAACTTATTCACATTGATCTTGCTGCAACCCCTTGCAACACACTGTTCCATAATGTCTACGGGGAAACCATTAGTGCCATGCAAAACAATCCTCACTCTCCCGTTCACCTTCTTCCTAATCATCTCCAACCTCTCGTACTCCAAGACGGGCCCCCTCTTCCCATACTCCCCGTGCACATTCCCAAACGCCGGCGCCAGAAAATCAATCCCGGTAGCAATGAAATCCTCCACCTGTTCCCCCGTGGTCAACGCGCCTTCCAAGTCCGCCGTGTCCGCAATTCCGTCCTCGCCACCTTCAATCCGACCCGGCTCCGCCTCGGTGGTAATCTGATGCTCATTACAGAACTTGACTAATTCTTTGGTCCGGGCCAGGTTCTCGTCCATCTCGTAGTGGCTCATGTCCACCATGATGGAATCGAAGGGCAGGTCGGCCGCGGCATGGCGGATCAGGTCCTCGTCTTGGGCGTGGTCGAGGTGGATGGCCACCGGGACAGAGGCCCCGCGCGCGGCGTGCGCCGCGGCGTGGATGAGGAGCCCATTGCTGTAGGTTATAGCCCAGGGGAAGACTTGGAGGATCAAGGGGGAGCGCTTTGATTCGGCGGCGCGGATGAAGCCCAGGATACACTCGATGTTATAGCTGGATGACAAATGCATGAGTCAGGTTTTGATGGATTGGGGAACTTAGAGACGAAGAGAGTTCGGGAGGACTCACGCGATCGGTGCGACGACTCCGTACCCCCCTTTCTCAGCCGCCGTGAGAATCTGATACGTTTTATTGTTTTTCTTCCAGTCCATATTGTAAATTTATTCCCGTTGTTTGATGCAGTTGCTGGTGACAGCTTCGCTCTACTGCGCTCTATATAACCGAGCCGGTATGCAACGCGAGTTTTCACGACGCGCATATATCAGGTTGTCTGACGGTTTACCAAGAAGTACCCAGTGACCGCTGGGTCCTTTTCCGACATTTGAGGGATCAACATGTGAGCCTCGACACGCCCGGCCATTCCGCCATGGTGCGTATCGTGGAGTGTATGGCAAGTAGAGCGTTCCTCTGCATGCCTCCGTTTTGAGCCTGACCCCGCATACAAATCATCCTAAGGGTTCCCCAACCGCTTGCCGCGTCTCGGGGGCAGGGTGGCAGCTTAGACTTTAATTCCCGGATTAGGCATCATCGCCGAGCTAATGATCAGCTCGGTTGAGCAAAGTTGGGAATACATGCGGGAAATTCAAGGTGTTACCTTCAGACGTACATGGCCGTCTGCATGTTGTCATCATGTGGTGTCCTAGGTTCACCAGTCTTGTTAGAGGACAGAGTTTCTTCAGTTAGGCATAGTCTCAAATACTCCACCCGGCAACTTGAAATGAATTGAATCGTCGTACCATATCCATACCCATGGCTCCTTAACCCCTGAATACCCATCTTAACAATACAATGCCCGGTCTCCGCATAGCCGTCGGCGGCGATGACGCCGGTTTCGACTACAAGACTACCCTCGCCCAAGACCTCTCCACAGACCCAAGAGTAAGTGAGGTGATAGACGTCGGCCCAAAGTCGTCCTCGGACAAGACAGCGTACCCCCAGTATGCCATCGCCGCGGCGGAGTTGGTGGCCCGCGGCGAGGCAGACCGGGCGCTGTTGGTCTGTGGCACCGGCTTGGGCGTCGCTATCAGCGCCAACAAGGTGGCCGGTGTGCGGGCAGTCACGGCGCACGACAGCTTCAGCGTTGAGAGGTCGGTCCTAAGCAACGACGCCCAGGTGCTGTGTTTGGGACAGCGCGTTGTGGGGATCGAGCTTGCGCGGAGGCTCGTGAAGGAGTGGTTAGGGTATACCTTTGATCCGGTGAGTCGAACTACTCTGATGATGGGTCCTAAACGTGCGTTGAACTGATTTGGCACCTTAGAAATCAGCATCTGCGGCAAAGGTTCAAGCGATAAACGATTACGATGCCAGGTCTTCTGTCAAGGCATGAAAGTTGTGTGTCAAAGTCAACCATGGATGAGCCGCACCATGTCATGTTAGGTTTCAATACTGAATCGTGACGAGATCCAAGAGAAAAAATGGAGGATACCTTATGAGATAATGGAGAAGATACGGCCGTTACCCATGTCTCTAGACTGCTGTTCCAGGAGGTGCCTCAGGATATGGATATGCAGTGTATAAGTTCGGCAGGGGCGAGCAACCAAGGGGCCGGGTCAACGATACTTCGAGGGCTTAGTTATGAGTGAGATTATACATAGTTAATGAGTTAATTGGTCGGTCATCAGTTAGCCAAGTTTGGCCCACTCTGCCTTCAAGTCATTTCTCAAGCCCGCCATGGGCCAGCCTGTACGGGCCTCGCAGGCGTCGATAAGCGAAATAATAGTGTTGCGTTTGGTTTCATCTTGCACACATAGACCGGCTGCATAAGATTTAGCCTATACGTATTTGAATATGTCAAGTGGCACCACATACCCCCAAAGAGACATTGTGCCGACATAATTTGGCATCCCTCGTCTTTCGACTCCATGGCGACGCCACATATTGTGGCAACTGCCTCGGATAACGTACGCTGTAGTAGCACTTCAGTGAGCCGGAATGACCAGTAAGAAGCTGAGAAGAGTGCGTAGGATGGTAAAAGGTCCACGTACCTGGGTCTTCAGATAGCCATCAAATCCAGCCGTGGCAGGCCGATGCAGGGTAACGAGGATTTTGGCAAAACTAATATAAATCAACATCACGCCAGGACCTGAAAATTCATTGGCCCAAGAGAAGGTTGTTAACTCACTACATATAAGTCAGTTCTATGTGTCAGGAAGGTTAAATAACTCCGGGATTCGGGATTCCCTGAAAAGATGTTGTCACATACCGAATACACTTGCAACGCTACCCCAAACTGAGGCGGGTGAACCCACAGGCCCTGAAACACCCTCGAGTGATTTGTTGGCGTCGGCAACGGCTCAAACTTAGGACCAAGGAACGTCTTCCACCTCTCCAACATGGCCATGAGCGCCTCCCCCATTTCCGCCCTTGTCGCCAGCGTTCCTTCCTCTGGGGGCGTCGTATCCACCTTGGCGCAATAGTTAACCGTCTGCGACAGCAAATACACCGCGCGGTCCGCCAACTCATCCTGACTTAGCTCAGGAAAATCCTTGACGGGCCGCCAGAAGCTGAAGCAGCGCCTCCTCTCGCGAAACGCTGCCCAGACGTCCTGCCTCAACCACGCCCACCAGACAGCTTGTTGCAGCCCTCCCGAGGCGCCGTGGACGTCCTGGGAGCGTTGGATCCAGAAAACACCCTTTAGATGCCGCTTCCAGTTGCTGTCTGATGCGTCAAGCATTTCGTAGGTCGAAATGACGAGAGCTGTGGCGAGAAGTTCCTCCGAGTGCGCGTATGTGTTGTACTGCAGAGCTGTCTGCACGTAATGAAGCGTTTCGTAGTAGTACTGAACGGCCTCGCTTGTGTCTGTGCCGACTGTGTTTCCTATGTTGGCTTGTACTATCGCGTCGTGCCGGGCGCTCAGAGCGAGGATGGCTTTCATTAGGCCCAGATTTCGTAACTAACAAGTCATCAGACGAACATGGTTCAGGGGTGCTAGCTGCGCCGGAACAGTAGGGAAATTGTTATCCTATGGGACTCAGAAAACATGGTTCCAACTGTTATAGTTCTTCGATCGCGACCGTGGGGTTCAGTTGGGATATACTTACAGCCAACCTGATGGCGTACGTTGAAAAGTGTTTGTGCGGATCGAATAGGTCGAGCTGCAAGGTTCACAGGATCAGCCTCTGCGCAAACTAATTAATGAAACGAACAACTTAGAAGAAAAAACACCATGTGATGCACGATACGTGACGCCAAATGACAATGGCCCAGCTCATAACGGCCACCCCCTGTCGTACTACCACGATAAGACAAAATCCCATATCGTCTCTACAAGCGACACAACATGCAAGAGTTCCAACCGATTTTGAAACTTATTTGTACTCTAATGATTGTGACTCGACCGCTTGTTTTCCAAATAGTATGTCGTTTTTGGCTTCAAGCAGACTCACCCATAATGATGCCCTTTCCGCGAAAGCTCTGAACAACAGAGCCTCATGGCTTTGTAGTAGAATGTCCTGGTCTAGTTGCCAAGCATGTCTCTCGGAAACTGCCGCGGACTCCGCGGCGTCAGGGGCAGACAGATCGGTTACATTATTAGCCCGGACCGTGTAGCCATCGTTGAAGACCGAATCTTCAGGCACAGGGCTGGGGGCCAAAGAGAAACCGCTATCAGCTTGGGCCGCGTCTGTTGCCAATAGATCGAGCCATCGTGTCGATGCGAGGTCAGCCGTCAACAGCTCTGATGCCATCGTATCAGGTGAATAGGCGTATCGATAGGGATCGATCAGGGGCCCCATTTCTCCTGGCTGCGAAACTTCCCCTCGAGAAAGAAACAAGGGCTGTGGGCTGGGGACTATTGCAGCTACGGGCATTGAAGCAGTCTGGCGCTTCTGTCTTACTGCTACAGCATCCGGTTCTCTGGTTGGAACTCCGACGAAGCTGACCGCCGCAATGGGTCTGCTTTCAGATGCCGAAACGGGTCCAGATGCTGATTCAGAGTATACACATTCCCGACTAGAAGTAGAACATGGCCCGCAGACCGGCGCTGGTAATGTTAAAACAATTATTTTACGTTCAGTTATGACGAGCTTGACGTACATCGCTCATCACATTTCTTGTGCCTTTTCCTGCAGGTCAGACTAATACACTCGTTAGCGACCCAAGCCAGGAAATATATGTCTCTGCTAAGACTGAGGGCAAAGAGCAATTGCAGCGGTTGGTCCAATTAGAAGCCATGGAAGAGCTGAGGTCTCGCGTTGGTCATGGTGACTGCTCGCCATTGGCACAACACCGAATGTGACTTACCAACCTGTCTTGGTTCTCAGGCCCCGACTTCGAGATTTCCGGACCCTTTTTCTCGGACGCTCGCCGTCCCCGCCAGGGTGGGTATCAACAATGCTCGCCATCGAGCTTAGGCGCTCGAGTCGCTGCATGGCGATGGCTGGGGCATACGTAACGCGGTAGGCAGTAGTATCCAGAGGGGAAAGAAGCAGAGAACTGTGGCTCGACTCGAGGCACACATTGCGGACAAAGACAGACATCTCTGGGTGGAGTTTTTCCCCAGCCAACTAAACCACCCCACAGTGGAAGGGGTCCCCGCTAGGCAATCCCCGCAGACGTGGATTTCCTCGCTTGCCCGAATTCTCTCATAGGGACGCAAGTGTCGACCACATTTTTCTCATCAATCCTGATCCTTGACGCGCGCTAAACCTCCCTCAGGTGAACCTTACTCCACTATCTGAACGGCATTTGTGGCACGGTATTATGGTGCACTTGTGGCCGCGTAGCGCGCCAACCCCATCGGTTGCATCGTGGAAGTGCAAGAATAATGACAGAAAAATGTTTTGAGATGTGGGTTGATGTGAGATCAGCGGGAGGTGTGATCCCCTCTGCCAAGAGCCGCCCCATGGGCTTTCCCGCAATGCTTAGACAGGACGCCGTTGTTCGGTCGTAGGGCTTTCCACAGAAAGCCGACAACTCTGCAACCGTCGTGATATAAACAAGCAGTAGCTGTGCCAGATGCAAATTGACGGCTGATGTCGAGCAAGTACTTCTTCCTGGAAACAGCAGCCAACACACTTGTGCCTCGGCATCTCAATGCCCTCACCAAGGCAAACCCGCACCTCTCCGTAACAGAGTCTGAAAGAATTGTGTTTTACACCCACCATGATCTAGAAACCGTATCTGTCATCAGCGGTGGCAGTTCTGGCCATGTAGGTGAAGGTAATCTCGCGGCTGCCGCATGTGGTGATATCTTCGCCTCAGCCCCCCTGTACGAAGCAAATCTTGGCAGCGATGAAAGCGGTTCCATCAATAGAAGGCACTATCTCATTATCACCAACTGCATAGGCGACAAGCTGCGTTTTGGGTTAGCTGCCCAAAGAGCCAGAGCGTAAGGGCTATCCAAGAGCGTTGCCATGGTTCCTGTTGACGATGATATTTCTGTCGCCCGGGAGGAGGGGGGGGGGAGGGGGGCCAAATCTAGTGCTGTTGGTCGGAGGGACAAGCCCAGTCATGTATTTCGTAAGTCTAAGCTGGAAAAGGCATCGAGGTTGATATGGGCTGACCGTTTCGAAGCTGTGAAGATCGTCGGGGCAGCAGCAGCAAGGAAGTATAGCTTCCATGGATGCGTTGACATAGGGCGCGCGCTGCCAACGCTCCAGTGGTGTCAATTGGATCAGCTCTAGACCACTGTCCTGTTCCCGGGCGTCAAATCCATGAATCGATTCCCTACAACGTGTGTTAATGGTGCTGGAATCCATAACGTGCCGGCAAGTTCGTACTCGCCACCAGGGGTTTGTCATGGTACTGACCAGAGGAAGCACAAGGACTGCATCCATTTTCATCAATCGAAGACCTCATCAAGCATCCATTGCCTGTGCGGCCCAGAGAGGTTGGCAGAAGCCTCTCCGCCCGATGATACAATTGCCCTGCTGCGTAACAACTGCGCTTGGAGCTCAGAGCTCGGAGCTTTGACAGATGAGACCAGCGCACTAGGTATGGTCGATGCAGCTGTAAGGGTTGAATTATGCTGACATCGGAGATCAGAGTCTAAATGGAACGTTAGAATAGCGGTGCTTTCGAATAGTGGTGCTTTCGAAACGTCACTTAACGCTCCCGGCTTCTCCATACCTGTGCAAACCTCTCTGCCGCTGCTAGGAATTGTGGCTCCGAAGGCTTGAAAGCTTCTGGACCTCTTGGATTCACGTGCAACGGCCGTTTCATGACCTAATACAGTCATCCCAAACACAAACCAGCGCAGGTGAGATCGATCGAGCCGTAATGGATGTGCTCCTGCCATTCACCGAGGCTTTGGCGAAGACCAGCGAGATCCAGGCCGCAGTCAAGGCAGCGCAAGAAAAGGCCGAGGCCATCCCGTGCCTCGAGGTGAAATTTTGCAGTGCCACGTACGTCGCTGGTGCACAAGCCCAAGAGCTTCCCGATCCGAGCGCTTGGGCATTATACGAGATGCTCAGTGGCATGTTCAAGGGAATTCAAGAATTCAAGGGACGACGTGCAATGTGGACGGTTTAGAAGAATCCGATGAGGGAAGGATCTGGTTGAACCTCGTAGTCAAATAGACCTCTGCAACTATGCGTCGATGCATACTTATGCATCTCAGATACTCCGAAAGACGAAAAATAGCATATACAGTATAACCCGAACACCCGAACTTCGTGTATGTGACAAACCACAACGTATGATCGCGCGTGGAGAGACTGGAGGCGTCAGGGAATGTTAAAATATGTCTAGAACCCACTGACGGCAGTTTCCGTCTGGGGGAGGCACCTCCTGGAAGCACTGAAGCGGGTCATCGTAGTCAGTTTGTTAGCTGCAGCAGAAGTTTGTACTATGTAAAGTACAAGTACCCTCAACCTATTACGCGAACGGACTGCCTCTGAATGTGGACTGACTTCTGTCAAGTCTCAGCGAATGCGACGAAAACCTTTTCGCGCGCCGAAGCTTCAATTGGTCGTCCCTCGTTTTCACCTGGTTTGGGAGGTAATTCGTTTACTCCGTAGGGAATGTGTGAGCGATGACGCTGAAGTCTCTATTTTCAGCGAACTAGAACTTGACACCAGAGACGCGGCACTCCCAAAACCCTGCATGCCGACCACGACCGTGGCTTAACTTCTTCCAACCGTTACTTAACCACATGTTCATATACCTCTGGACACCAACATTCCGGAGTCGATCGTCATTCACATGGCAGATTTGTAGCCGTTTTGTTCCGCTTCCAACAATCGTTTCAACCCCTTTCGCAAGCCGCGCAAAATGACTTTGGCTTTCGTTTTCGAACACGTCGATCAGCAATCGTGACACCTTACAGAGCTGTTGCCATCCACGCTCGACTGTGGCATGTCCAGGGGGACAGATACATAGTGGGCTGTGGGCGAGCGGCGCGATGGCAGACGACAACGGAAGCCCCCTGCAAGTTTCGAACAACCTGAACATCCCGCCACCGCGACATTCGAGAATACCGACGTCGAAATCCACACATAGCTACCATAGTCACAGCAGCCACGAGACGGGCGAGTCTAGTAGGAGCGCAAGTACCCTCTACAATTCTCTCGTGTCTGGGGACACTGCGATCCAGTTCGACCACAATGCCGATGAAACCACCACACCTTCAAATGAATCGAAGCGCCGGCATCATGACACCAGCGAAGATGCGAAGAGGAGACGCCGATCGCATAAGCCCCGATCGAGCGGAGGCTTCCTTCTATCGAACCCCATTCTTAATGCCCATGCGCCAGTGCGCGAGGATGCGCGCAGAAGGTCGAGGATACCGGTCAACAACGGGAAAGGCAAGAGTCCCGTAAGCACCCCAGATAAGACGAGCTCAAGCAGTTCCCCACACCTCGCCGGCGACTCCCCCAATATGGATCATGGGGGAAGACGTGTAAGCCGCAACGGACGGCCAGATACACCCTCCAGCATCCCTCTGCCGACATCTCATGTGTTGTCTATGGACCCCGAATCTACACAGATAGTGAATATGGCACTGAGCCTGAATGAGTCGCGGAGATTTGCGCAAAGTAGGAACGTATCAAGTCCTGTGCCCCCGCGCCTCGCCCCCGTTCCCGACAGTCCAGCTGGAGGCAGTCTTAAGCAGCACCTGCAGCAACAACGGCGGACATCACGCAATATATCCCCCAAGGCCGACAGAAGCAGCCTCATTCCGCGCCAGGTATCGGTTTCGGGCCCGCGGATCAACGCCCCCCTCCAGCCGTCATTTGACCCAGAAGGTAACTACACCTACCACTTTTCCTCTTCTACCCTTAATCGGGCACAGAAGGCGAAGGAACACTTCGAACTTATGACTCAATACCGTCGACTATTGCAACTGGTCCCACCGTTGAAAGAGAGCAGCGCGCAAAGCTCGACCAGGCCCTCTACGTCTAGTTCCCCTAGCTCTCCTACGACCAGTTCTACACCGCAAAACCCTTTCAACAGCACCCAAGTAACTCTGGGCAGGCCTTACAACCCCCTGCAGTACATTCGAAACCGAAAAGTTCGAGCTCGGGAGAGAAAGGCCATCGATGGGGAAACCCAAGGATTCGCGGATGTGACTAGAGTCACTGATTGGATCGACCAAGCTGCGACGTTGACTGCAATGTCGCCGCTACAGCCCGACTCCTCTTCCATTCCGGTTTTCTTAGGGGCGCACAATTTAAGTGGTCAACAACACGCGTCTTCATCCTCTACCCCGGTCCCAACACCAGGCGCTTCAAAGTCCAAACGGCCGAGGATAGACTGGGTCTTTGAACCAGCTGACTTACTAGCTGATATTTATTGGGTGGAGCAGGATGACAACAAATCTCTCATCGAGGACCGCCACTACACGCCGTTGTTACCTAAGAAGGCGACCGCTGTATTAAGACCGATATCCCAGAAGAATGAACCTGCTACAAGCCTTCTCGTGACTCCTGAACCTCGAAAGGGCATGGAGAGTAGTGATGCTTCCGCTGAACCAAGACCCTCAGAGTCTAATACAACCTCGAGAGCAGATACAGAAGTGTCTCATAGCAGTGCACGGGAGAGAGCTCGCCAGAAATTACATGATCTGAGAGGTATAGGGGGCATGCATCACAAGCACAGTGGTTCTGTACATAGTCACCACGACTTCCTTCGCCTGAGGAAAGGGTCATTCTCGGACACATCTGAAAGCGAGAATGATCGCAAAATTCGCGATCGCAGGGGAACAGTCAGTGCTAATAGCAAGGCGATTCTCGAAAAGCAAATGGCCGAAATGCTGGCCAAGGAGGCTGCAGAAGAACGGGGGCCTGTTCACAATGATACAGATGTCGCGCAAGACGCGTCTCTCCGTCCAGCGATGATGTCGCCTGACAAGAGTTCAGAACCATCTTCCCGCGGCCATGGCCGCAATGAATCTCGAGTAGAAGACATTGAATTCTTTGAAAGGGTCAATCGCGCACGAGCAAGACAAGGCGCGTCACCAATTCATTCGGGCCGTGCCAGCTTGGAGGTTCCTGGTTACAGTTACAGAGCATCCATGGATCTCGACTCTATGCCAGCCTCTCCTGACATAAAGCCACGCCGAGGTAGCAATTTCATACCGCCAATTGGTATGGACCTCTCTCCGGCTAGCAGCCGTCCGGGATCTCCGGCACGGAACCCATTTTCCAAAGTCAAACACATATTCCGGGATCGCAGTCGGGAACGGAGCAACGGACAAGCCTGGAACGACAAGGCAGAGAAGCCTGACAGCCCCGCAGTCGAGCAATCTGACCCTTATGCTTTGTCTCCCATATCAGCTGAAGGTATGAGCTCTCCGGAACGTCGGAGATCCAAGAGCCCAGCACAAAAGATCATCTCACGGCCCACTGATGCGAGCCACAAGTCTCACCGCAGTATGGGCAGCATTAGACTTGGAAGGGACGAGCAAATTGGCTTGAGAAGCATCCTCAAAGGTGGTGCTAAAATAGATGGCATCATCCGCGGTGGCGTGTCGAAGATGTCTGATCTGATTTGGAGGAAGGATTTGGACCTTGCTGAAGGCGTCTCTGCTATGTCTAGCGACGAGTCAGAGGCGGAGCCTTCAAGAGGCAGACGTCGAAGAACGGTCTCGTTATCGCGGACGAGCTCGATCCGGCCAGGTCAAAACCTGCAACCCAAAAGTTACCTGGATGAGATGCCTACCTTCAAGTCGGCCTCAGAGCTCGACAAGGCTGTCTCCCGAGACACCGAGTTCACTTCACTTCCCGTCACGTCACCAGTCTCTGGCCCACCTAGCCATCGCTCGCCCCGGTTCGAGCGGCTTAAACCACCACGCATAGACGTTCTCAGCGCCTCACCCACATCCTCACCCAACCTGCTACCCCAAAGGCGTCCTTCCACTGACTCTGACATGTCCGACGCCGAATCTAGAGCACGAGACTCGGGCCAGTCGGGGGATGCCCCTCAACAGTCCTCTGCACAACTCAATGCTGCATTGTCTCTCGCAGCCCTTTCGAACCGTTCGCACCGCAACTCGATCACCAAGTCACAACAGTGGTCTATTTCTGACAATTCAGCCGCACGCCAATGCCCCGCCCAGCTTTCTAAACATGAAGTTGCTCGCCTTCGCGCGCTGGTACTCTCGTCTGGCATCAAAGCAATGGAAATCGCCCGCCGTACTGGGGAATCACATCCTCTCTTCGCGTTGGACAATGGAACGGTCGGCATTCCCTGGACGGAGATGTCGCGCTTTGCACCGCCTGAGAGCGCCAGCCTTGCTGTGCCGCAGATAAATGTGTATCCCACAACGGCACGCATTCTAGCCGCCAGCATCGAGAGGTCGGGCGTGGAGCTGCATAAATCGACCGAGGCGTTCGTGCAGGGTGATATGCGCAGGCTAAAGTCCCGAGTTGATACACTCCATGCCCACGTTGCATCAGACCTGATCGACATGACAAGGCGAGCTGCTGACGAGGCCGACGAGTGTTCCCGGGACCTGATAGATGGACAACGACTAAAGGTGAAGAGCGTCGTGGATCTTATCGACACGATGCTGCAGCGACGGCGAAGGCGGTTTAGATGGGTTCGCCGAGCCGGGTGGCTGGTCGTCGAGTGGGCACTTGTTGGCTTTATGTGGTACGTCTGGTTCGTGGTTATGATGGCCCGCATCTTCCTAGGCATTGGCCGTACCATATGGGGCGTGGGGAGATGGGTCCTCTGGCTGTGATCATGTGCAAGACACCAAGTGGGCGCGGCACGAAAAGAGAAAGAAAATGAAAACAACCAAACAAAAGAAGACGAGGCGTAGTTGCTTTGGATGCATGGGAGACATCTTCGCTCCCTTGGAAGGGAGTCTTGATACCCGGGTCGGTTTTGCTCTTTTTCCCCTCGTAAAATGCTTAGTTGGATTCCCTTACATAATTCTCTTTTTTCCCCTATTCGCTTCACTATAACAATTTCTATGTTTTCTTTTGTTTCACTACTACTATAGCATCTGCCAGGAGTCGGTCATTCGGGTACAAAACTAGGGCAAGGGTTGGCTGGCTGTTCCGGACGCGTCGGTTTGTAAGGAGCCTCGGGTATATAACATATTGTAAAGCTAGTCTGATTTTTCCTTTCTTTTCGAGTACACTTTCTAATAACAATCACCACTTTTGTTCTTCCATCGAATTGGTCGTGTTTTTCGAAAGATAAGTAGATGCGGCGTGGTTTGGGCTACACGGCCGAGATGTTGACGAGGAACTGGATGTGAATATTACGGAACTCCATGTACAACGAAGGCCTTTGCTGGTCGGCTTACTTCATAAGTTTACTACAAAATGACAACCCGCGAAGTCGCAGATCGATTCCAAGCAAATTCACTAGAGATGGGTGAGAGAATGGTGACTTAAGCGCCGCCGAATGGCATCAACAAAATTAACAAGCCTCAATTCGATGTACCGAGAAAATGGTATTGTGCCAGTTTCGTTCTGGTTAAGGATACACCACCCAAGGCCACGGCTGTTGGTCCGGTCGAGAATCGTACTACTTGTATTTCTAAATGTTCCTGTTGTTTGTTGTTTCGAGCTGCCTCCACGGCATTGAGTCAGTCAGCCCCTTCCAAAGTCGCAAAATCTCAATGGTCCTATTGCACTGTCCCAGGGATATTGGAGCAATACTCGCGTGTCCGAACACAAACTTGTACAGACTTCTGGCGTTTTCTCTGCATGCCACTGATGGTTTGAACGACCAAGTCGTCTTGCAAGTTTTATTCTACCGCAGGATTAAAATAGTATACAAGGGGCGTAGGACGTTCCACATCTGGATTGTTCTAAAATAACGCAATCGAATATTAAAAGCGGCAAGTCTTGCACAGCAGCTCTTCCCAACAGCACGGTCTACTCGATTCTCTTCTTCCCCTCCTCAGCATTGAGGTACCTCGCCGTGCTGAGCCCACGCTCGTGCTTAACCACAAATGGGCCGAGCAGCTTATCTTTCCTAACCTTGCTGATCGTTTCCTGGTAGCCCTCTATGGCCCACGGTCGTGGGTTAAGCTTCGGCCAATTGACCTGTGGTTTTTCATTAGATTCTGTAGCTTGTAGAAAGGGCGCTCGAGGGCGTGGGCAGACTTACGAAGAGCATCCCGTTCTTGAGGACGAATTGCAAGCACCATGCCGCAACAATTGTCCAAAACAGGATGAATAATCGCACGGGCAGTAGCGATGCCGTATCCGGCATGCGAGGCGTGAAGAGACCGACGAGGACGAAGAACACGCTTAGAGCGAGGGTATACGGAATGCTCTGAATGAGGACGGGTCTCCGATCCGCAAAGACGAGCGATGAGCCAAGGCTTCCGGAGCTTGGCTCATATGCGCCGAGGAAGAGATCGAAGGCGTCCTGCCGCGGCCCATCGCGGAAGTTGTTGAGATAGAATCTCGTGATAGCCACGTTCAAATCCCGCAGCTTTCCTGCGTTGGTGCGTGTGCCCATACGTGTGATGTCTGTCTTCATTGCACCGGTTCCGGCGTAGGCGCGCGATACTGTGTCAGCATTATCGGCCCACAGGTTGCGGAAGAGGTAGTAGAAGTCGTGGTCAACAGCAGCGAACGTCTCGCCACGCTGAAGAAGGCCTAGGTCCACGAACATGCGATCCAAGGTCCAGCGCGCCAGCATGCTTTGCACAACATTTGTACGGTCGAGCGAGTCCATGCAATTGGTACGCACAACGCTAGTTTGGAAGTTGCGTGTTTCCAGGCCGCCTTGAGCGGGCATATCCACGCCGCGGAAGTATTGTTGTGCTAAGAGAGCATCTTGGAGCTGGTCCACCAGCATCATGGCGCGATGCATCTGCATGCCCCTGGTCTCGTGGTGGTAGTCGAAATAGACATAGTGCAGACGGTCGTATTCATGTTTCGAAGAACTCGGCTCAATGACATGAAACTTTTCACTTGTGTTCGCGTCACCACTGACACCCTCCTTTGGCGATGATACCAGCTTTTGCACCATTTGCTCATAGGTTTCTTTCATGCGCTGCTCACGGCCCTTCTGATTGACAAGATTCACCAAATAGTTGTCTCCGTAAATACGGATTTGTTCGTCGAAGTGCTTCTTCGCGGCAGGCAAACCTGCCTCAATGGTCTTCACTTGAAGGGTCGGGGTGTACTTGAGCGCGTTAACCTCAGCCCAGTAGGCAGGTATGCTGCCTCGAGTTTGGACGTAAGACAATATCTGCATCTCCCGTCCCTCAGAACCGCCCAGTTTCCCGCTCTGCATATCAGTGCTTCCTGCGAAGCCGCCCAAACCACTACCCGTATCGTTGAGCATCACGATCTGTTCCGTCTCATTGTAGTTGGCTGCATGTCCATTCTCGTCGAGGCCTCTTGTGAAGTATCTGGTGCCGGCTCGATACCTGGATTTCCTTGTGATGAGGGCAATTGTCAGCGGCTGACCCTTCAGCGTGGTCGGTCGGATCTCGAGAGTCCCCCACATGATGGGCAGGATATAGGGGTCAGCGGCTGGCTGGGGGCCGTGTTGCGATCGATTGCCCATCTTGCGAAAGTCGATGAGGTCTGACTGAACGAATCTGTTCCAGAAGAAGCGGTCGTCAGCGCGCATCCACAGCGGGCTCGACGAGTCCATGGAGGCCTGTCGCTGAAAGCTGTTGGTGAGGTCGATCGAGTACGAGAAGTACATGGGACCTTTCATGACAAAGGTCTTGAGGAGATACAGGAACTGGTCCTCGTCTGGGTCTCGGATCTGCCGCTCGCGCATAGGAAGGAAATCAGTGGATATGACCTTGTAGACCATATGGCCCTTGAGGCGGCCCATCGGTTGGGCTTTGGTGACAACGATGACATATTTGTCGAGTCTCAAGCTGATGATGCCCAGGATGCCGGCGATGCTAGAAACACGCGAGACGCGCTTGTTGGGGTAGGCACTGCCCTCACTCAGTCGCAAGTCCCCGCTGGGACGGTCAAGGACGAGAGTCGGAGCATCTGGAGACGAAGGCGAGGTGAAGGTGTAGGTGTCGGGCGCCACCTGGACGTTGATATCGCGAAAAGGGAGACTCATGACGGGCAGATTCCAATATCAGGACACAGCAATACGGGCCAGGTCAGATTTGGGTGTCCGTTGACAATATAAATCGCCAGACAAAAAGGCCAGGAGAAATCTCAGGGAGGCCGAGTAGAAGTTAACAAAACAAACAAGAATGTGCAAAAGAGGGGACAGCTTGGTGATGCCAATAATTAGTAGAGACTGAACTGTTTAAAGATGCATTCCAGAGGAATCCTTGTAGGGGTCCGCAGTATCCGTACGAAGAACCTTGATCGTGGTATCAGCAGAGCTCAATAGCAATGCTGATGTAGAAGAGGACTGCGAAAGGCTGACGCTTCTGAGTCTCGCATTGCTGTCACCGACTAGTTGGAACTGTGGCCACTTGCGCATTGAATTTCAGGGTACAGTTGGGGGAACGTGAGAACCTGCCCAAAGAACGAATCAGGAGTCCGTTGGGTCTTCATTGTCTCTCTACTGGGATTCTGTCCTCTCTGAGGTCCGAGCAGTCCCTCCAGCAGCTTGAAGCGAGATCCCAAAGCCGCTGTGGCTACCCTGTGGCGTACACATGACTAACTCCTGCGAGCCGTTTTCCCACAATGTGTTTTAAGGATACATACCTGAGCAAGCCGCTTTGAACCCGAGCCTGGCCAGAAGTGTCCTTTGGTCGGCTTTGCATAATGGCTTGTAGGACTCGTTCATAACGTTTGCAGCCATAAAACACGAATACATACGGACTGAGTTACAACGGTTTCCTTAAATCTTCAAAAAGATGCTCCACTAACTTACTTCGTGCACTAGACTCGAGGAATCAGGCAGCACTGTGCAAAGACTGTTCGAAGTAAGTTCTACACTGTCCATTAGCACTGTAGTACTCATGTACTGTTTCACTATTATTCAATCCCATTGGTCTGGACTCGTACTAGTACAGATACGTACCGGTTCGAGTGTCTTGGTCTTGCTGGTCTGAGTGCTGCTCTAGTCAGCAGCTTATCTCGTACCGCTACGCTTTCATACTGGTCTAAAGCCTTACTAGTAAGTATACCGTACTGGTTAGTAATCTCCATCCGTAGCGGTATGAAGAGTACTAGTCTAACCTTAGGTTGTACCAATTTAGGCTGTGCTAGCTCGTGCCTATACTGGTGTGACACTCATAATTAACTATACTGGTAAGTGTCTGATTCCAATCACCGGGGCTGTACTGGTACTACAAAGATGCGTGAGGCTCCGATCCTAAGTCAGCTCCGAGGGGTTCCTAAGTACTACAATCCGTGCCTGCCTGCCTCGTACCCCTCCATACTGACGACGGGCAGTAAATGCCCACAGGTTTAAGGTGAAGATGATGGAGACGGACAACCAAATCCTCAACAAGATCTGCCGTCCGGGAGGGTTACAGAGAGGAAGATCGAGAGCCTTGTCGCTCTGATCGGATCACAAAAAAAAAGTACCTCAGCACGTACGAACAATCGATTGAGCCTCAACAGGTCCTCGAACAGAATCATCCCAACAGGTGGACAACAAATAAAGCCTCAACAGGCAAAGGGACCTAACTTTGAATTC
The DNA here is from genome assembly GCF_002105095.1 of Pseudomassariella vexata. NCBI lineage: Eukaryota > Fungi > Ascomycota > Sordariomycetes > Amphisphaeriales > Pseudomassariaceae > Pseudomassariella > Pseudomassariella vexata. Next base: position 129,267 of record NW_024467986.1, on the reverse strand, counting down.
TTCTCTACTTGTCGCTTCTGCTTGCGGGCCCAGAGAATTTCAACCTAGATTATCCAGGTCCTTTTATATCCTTGAGAAGGTACTCATTGCATGAATCACCCGAAAACCGAAAACAAAGGCCCAACAACCCTGTCCCTAAGTCAATACCCTCGGCCACAGCTTCCCACAACCCCTCTTGGCCAAGGTTCTGTAGCCTTTTATCACTCTAGATATCCTGCTTCCGCTATTTCCGGTCTCTTTCCCATTGATCCATGTGTATTATTGATATTGTGGCCGCTTTTGCGCTCGAGGAATCCGTTGACCGCTAGCCCTCCTTGCCGGAGACGCCCTGGCCCAATTGTAAGCAATTCTTCTATAGATCTAATATTACAAAAGGTCGGGGCGTAGCCTTAGGACACCTATCATACGATATATAAGGCTAGGGTGGTCTTATCATAATTTGATAGTCGCTAGCTAGCAGGCCTCACTTCGTAGTAGGGGATATGCTTGTTATTTATACGCGCACAGGATGGATAGTAAGATTCTATACTTCTCAAGAGTCTTATGTATGGCCATGCTATTATCTGTAGCTTGGAGTTAAGCATATTCTCTCCCTTGTCGTCGTTAACCGGTGCCATCTTAAAGCGCTGATAGTAGAATAGAAGGAAGAAGGGAAGTTACAGCCTTCAGGGGCTGCCTGCCAAGGTATCATTTTTCGGGAGCAGTTTTCTGCTGCGCAGAGTAGCCGGAACCGTGTAGAAATCGGAGAAAGAGAATTCCTAGAATTTTCTATGTGACTATACAATTTGTTTGTAAATAGCTCTAAAAATGGTGACGATTTGCGTAAGTGAAGTTGAGGTTTTGGTGGGGTCCCAAGCTAATTGCTGTGCAGAATTGGGGTGGCCTCTGGTACTTTCTGCTTTTGTCTGCTTCCGTAGGCCCAAATATGCGACAGAAGACAATTAGAAGAATGTTTTTCTCACACCGGAACTGAAGACGCCATCGAACAAACCCTCTTCTTTTACCTATGGGTATAAAATTCTATCAAGACAACTCCAGCAGGCCTTATAAGAGTTTCTTCAACCCGACGACTGCCCCTTCCGGCCAGCCCTACCCGCGCGGGATTGAGGTCTTCCAGAATGATTCAACTCATGCAGATAAGAAGGTCAGTGTTTATCTTGCACAAAACTACCATACCTTATTGAACTTTAAGTGGAATCGCCAACTCGCACCCGTTACGAATGCGAAACTTCCGTATTCATGCAAAGACTCGTGGCCATCTAAGGCTGAACTCGATGAATGGAGTCACTACCACCATTTCGACTTCATTTTCGCAGCGCGCACCAATTTCGTCTACAATGCGCCCACGCCGTTCTACTGCGGGAAAAAGTGCTCTAGATGATGTGACTTACGACCAGTGCTGAAATTGGGAAGTCACACTGCCTTCTCAGCACCCAACCAAACTGTTTATGTTGCATAACTCTTATGTGCGCTTGCATACGTACGATCTCAGTCTCCTGACTGTTAGCGGGATGAGGCGAGCCTGAGGACTCGAAATGGGATACCTAGAACCTAGAACCCCATGTCGTACTAAGTAGAGAGACTTTTAATGTGAACAAGTTCAACTGCCACCCATGTCAATTTCGCCTGAAGCGGAAAGGTTAAGCACGTCGCAGTATCCGCTTTCAAGTCACAATAACTTCAAATAGTATGCTAGCTTGAGCACTGCTGGAGTGAAGAATCTCACGGCCAAAGGCTTCACAGGCCATGCATCAAGCATAGCAAGTGAAGGGCCACGTTATGTCTCTGGCGCCTTTTCATGAGAATTGAGTCAATTTTGGACGAGTAGCACTATTCTCACAATTGATATGCTCCAGCGCAAACCTATAATGCGGTAAATCTCTCTCAAAAGGACATCTTAGCTCCCGACTCCGGGGTTTAATTCAGGTGGTTTGATTGGTGCGCAAAATATTCAACTTTGAATCGGGCGGAGAGCCACCGAACGTCATCCCCCCAAACTGACAGGAAACAATACCCCACATGACCATCACCAACCAGTTTCGGCACAACGGACGACGTTGCTGGCCAGTGGCGCTACTCGGTAGCACACAACGCGCAGAGCCATGGCCCCGTTGGACAACGATACTTGGCTGTTCTACGCTCGTGATATCCCTAGGCGGCCACGAAAACCCGAAAGCCGCCCGAAGTCGCGTTGGAGGGTCCTTCAGAATTGGAGAAATAATGGTGAAAATTCTGGGCCCCCATTTGATAAGGGAGACAGCTCATAGCATAATGCCAGAGCCCCTCATTTAAGCTACATCTTCTGATGGGGGAGCAGATCCCTTTCTCTGATCGCTCTGTTCTTCTGACTCTTCTGTTTGAGCACAATTTACAACGAAAAGTGCCGTTGTTGTCTTCAAGATGAGTCCACTCGAAGTCGAGCCTACCAAGGCCAACATTGGCGTCTTTACGAACCCAGCCCATGACCTTTGGATCCGCGAAACCGAGCCGACGGTAGAAAGCGTCAAGAAGGCCGAGGGCTTGAATAAAGGGGAGGTCACGATTGCCATCAAGAGCACTGGTATCTGCGGGTAGGTGCCCTCTGGCAGCATGTCAGCTTATAAGCAATTGCTCACCAATGTAGATCCGACGTTCACTTCTGGCACCATGGCTGTATTGGACCTATGATTGTGGAAGGCGAACACGTCCTGGGACACGAATCTGCCGGCCAAGTCGTCGCAGTACATCCATCTGTGACACACCTTCAGGTTGGGGATCGCGTCGCAATCGAGCCCAACGTCATTTGCAACGAATGTGAACCGTGCTTGACCGGTCGATACAATGGTTGCGAGAAGGTCCAATTTCTGTCCACACCACCTGTGCCCGGACTGCTGAGGCGCTATGTGAACCACCCAGCCATATGGTGTCACAAGATCGGGAACATGACGTATGAGAACGGGTCAATGCTGGAGCCACTGAGCGTTGCCTTAGCTGGCTTGCAAAGAGCCAAAGTCGAGCTCGGAGACCCGGTTTTGGTGTGCGGTGCAGGTCCCATTGGACTAATCACCCTGCTCTGCGCCAAAGCTGCTGGCGCCTGTCCCTTGGTCATTACCGACATCGATGAAGGACGACTGAAATTTGCAAAGGATATCTGCCCGTCAGTGATAACACACAAGGTGGAGCGCATAAGCGCAGAAGACTCAGCCAAGGCGCTCGTGGCTTCTTTCGGCGGCATAGAGCCAACCGTGGCTATCGAGTGCACTGGGGTCGAGAGCAGTATAGCGGCTGCCATTTGGGCCGTCAAATTCGGCGGAAAGGTGTTTGTGGTCGGAGTAGGAAAGAATGAGATGAACTTCCCCTTCATGCGGTGCAGCACGCGAGAGGTTGATCTGCAATTCCAATACCGATACTGCAATACCTGGCCCCGAGCCATTCGCCTTGTGGAGAATGGTGTAATCGATCTTACGAAGCTTGTTACCCATCGCTTCAAGCTAGAAGACGCATTGGACGCATTCAAAACCGCGGCCGACCCAAAGACAGGAGCAATCAAGGTGCAAATCCAGAGTTTTGATTAGGTGGGTGATTCAGCCTGGATCAGCCTAAACAGCGAAAGAATTTGGTGTAGTTTCGAGGCGAACAGTCATCTGAGAACCATTTGCGAAAGCCGTACAGAAATATACGAGTCGTGAAGGCGAGACGGTTGCAGTGCGAAGTGTTGTCCCAATACGGTAGCAGGTAGAACTAGAGCGATCTTCAATGCATGACGAGGGTATATCGTATGAACAACTGCTAAGCTAGTTGCTTCATCTATTCAGAAGCATTTGCAGTTTAAGCTGGATGAGTGTGACGAAACTGATAAGTCTGCTTTCTAGGCTGAATTCCGAGTTCAAGCTCTGCACGACTTCTTCAAGGCATCTATTTGCCCGACGCTTGTGACTGGTCAATGCTCGGCAGTAAGTCTCCACTAGTAAAAGAGCACAGGCCATCACCACCGGGATTGCAGCTGTCAGCATTTGGCTTGAAGCGAGAATTTCCGGTCCAACTGTAGTTTTTTCACTCAATCTCAAATCCACGCCCAAGCCGACGACGTCCGATTTCGCGCCCCTGATTCCCTAATTGCTCGGCAGACACCTCCTCACGACTGCCTGTGAGCTCCTTCATCCACCATACTCAGCCCAATATGTCCTTGATGGCAGTCACCCGCCCGGTGCTCCGGCAGTCTGGAGCTCTGAGCCGCATGGCCGCCCGCAGGTTCGAATCGAGTGTCACGGCAAAGGGTGCCGAAGCCGCGAAGGAGACTGCTTCAAAGGCTGCCTCCAAGACCTCGTCAACGGCTTCGAATGCTACGGCAAAGGCTACTGAGGCCGCAAAAGAGACTATCACCAAGACCTCGTCGACCGCTGCCGAATACACAGCCAAGGCATCCCAAGGTCTGTCTCGAGTCACCTCAGCTGCGGGACCGGCCATCTCGGGCGCCGCCAAGGGTCTTGCGAACTCCCTGGGCAAGGTCGGTGGCCGCACAGGAAGACTGGTTGGCTTCGTTGAGAGTACGTGGAAACTGTTCGAAAGAAACAACGCTACGTGCAGAATTGCATGCGGGTGGTATCATTGTGTATTGGAGCAGTGACTAACTTGAGGCCGCGCAGGACAAGTTCCCCACGTTATCTACTACTCCAAGGTCGGAGCAGAAATGTCCAAGATTGTTTTCCACGGCCAAAAGATGTCCCCGCCGTAAGCACTGGGATTTGGGGTTGAAGGAGGCAAAGTGCTGACCTGTCTTTACAGATCCGTTCAGACTGTTCAGAGCTACTGGCAACGTGCCCTGAAGTCGGCGCAGAATCCCAGCTCCCTTATCCAGGCCGCATCCGAGACTGCTTCCAAGGCGAGCCAACAGCCGGCTTCCATCATCCAACAAGCCAGGAACGTGAGCCGCGCCCAGCTGATTGCGGGTGGTGTTGTCGTTGCCGAGTGCCTGGGCTTCTTCACTGTTGGTGAAATGCTCGGTCGATTCAAGATCATTGGATACCACGGCGAGGGCACCGCCGCTCATCACTAAATGGCGAGACTCAGAATATTTGCAGCGAGCGAAACACCCGAGCTAGACGTCTCTTTGTGCCGCATATCTCGACATGGACATGGATGATGAGAACGGCACATTGGCGTGGACAGTGGACAGTGGACGACACCAGAGACTTGCTTTTGGTGGCTGTTAGATAAGCAAAGTTGCTATCGAATCATCAAACACTGGTAGCGTGCGCCAGGGGTGGATGGGGGAAGTGCAGGGATGGGCCACGTTGCACCATTCCCTACCTTGTATAGTAGTCATTTGCCCTCATGGACTCGCACACCAGTCTCCTTTGTTAAGCTTGTACAATAACATGAGTAGCATGAGGCGGGCAAGGTATAGAGTAATCGCGAAAGTCATTACTTTCCATAAGGCCGGTTCCGGTACGCCAGTTCCGGTGCGCCACAGTGGTTTCTGCCATGCTCTCTGCATTGCCTGTCTTTGCTCTGTCCAAGATTGGTCGTATTACACATTGCTTAACAAATCACACAATCGAGTCAGGTTTTCCTGAAATGGTTTTGCTTCGATAGAATTCTTGAATCCCCATTCGTGGACTCCAAGTAAGGAGGGGCCACGGTTAAGCAGGCCAGTGGCACAGTCCTGAAAGGAGAAATGAGGCTTCAACGCAAGGGCAGCCCTACAGGTAATGTGAAATGGCACTTTCAGGTTTGTGTAACACACGCCTTAGTGGCTAATAATAGACCGTCTCCATGGCTAATTCGTCTCCTAACGTTCTACCAGGCCCGATATCTGTAATGTTGGCGGAGAGGATAGCGAGGTATACATGCCCTAAGCCGGGTTTTTCTGTGGCAATTATTCATCGTCTTTCGTTTTCCGTGGTATGACGAAACATATATCTCTCCCCCGGGAATGGAAAATACCGGTCCCCGGGTGGCCACCAAAGCCAGTCACTCGGGTGCTGTGCTCAGTATGTAGGTTCATGGTTAGATGCATTTCCAGGTGCGGCAAACCAAGCCGTGTGGAATTTTTGAGAAGCCGTACCGTCCTGCATCTGCATCTGCATCTGAATGGCAGTAAGAGTAGTACCAATGTACTGGTCCTATCTTGCTTCTTGATTTTGTGTGTATCTGCTACCCCAGCAAGCAACGCACCCAACTGAGGTATGTGGAGCGAGCAATATACCATCCCTTGACCGGTCGGCACGCCCGAACACCAGTTTCTCATTGAAAATGAAATGGAGGTGTGGTAGGGATGGAATTCCATCTCGCCCTTGTTCTGCGACAAGGCCGATACGAATATGCTGCCTCCCATTAACGCATGTCATCTCGATGGCTGACTCGACGTGGAGACAAGGGAAGCCAAGTCAACGCGAAGACTCAAGTTTGTAAGGAGGCAACATCGTCTAATGCAGCAGCCTCCTTCTAGCCCAGCCGGCTAGTCAGTCAGTCAGGCCGCCCACCCTCCTCCTTCGCGAACTATCTACCTACTTACCTACCTCCTCTGCACGCAGCAGCAGGCCACCGCTCGCTTTCGACAGGTCACCGGCTGCAAGACGAGATAGGACGAGACGAGACACACGTGCATGCATGTATGGCCATATGACCAGCTCATTCATTCATTTATTGCACAGCACGGCATAGCCCAACACTATCACGCGCACACACATAGACACATGGAAACACACGCAGAGAGTCCGACCCTTCCGTTCTATCGTGCCCAGCAAGGACAAACAGGGCCAGTGTTGATATATGTATGACAGTTGTTCTTGCAGCTCGCATGCAGAAAATCCAAACGACTTGCAGCAACATTACATCCACCAACCTGCCTAAGTGGCCAACCCCCGGGCCGGATGAGACCCAGGACTCTGGGTAGGATGCGGGTGGAGTATCTATGGTTGGTTGGAGGAAGGTACCCAACCCAGCATTGGGTTCTTTGCTGGGAAAATGAAAAGGGGAGAGGGAGGAGGAGGATGGGCAGCGTAGGTTGCACTGGATTAAAACATCTACTTTACTCGGGTCTGTATCGGGATTTGGGGGAATGTTTTGATTGCTTGTTCGATTCCATGTTCATTATGGCGATGGGATGGATGATGATGGTCTAGGTTGACAATACCTAGGGAATTGGCATTCGGGATTTGCCAAAAATGCAAGGACCTTGTACTGAGAATGGATGCCTCAGATAAGTGGCATGATAACTACCTAATACATGTTATAGCGAGGTGCAGTAGCCGGAGAAAACAACGTGGACAGACACGACTACGGCATGAGGGGTGTTTTTTTCCCTTAATTTCTTATCTTTTTTGTTTTTGTTTTTCTTTTGTTTTTTTCTTTTCAATTTTACGTCTTTCACCCATCTGACCTCGGAGGATCCGACCCGGCCAAGTTGCATCAGGCCAAGTCGTATTCTACTAGGTCTAGTAGCATCCTCACCTGGATTAAGTGACCACAACAGGAAAACTTATCGAGAATCTTTCATGAGCCACCACACAGTGAATATTAGTTCAGCAAAGGGGAGAGTTTATTCATGTAAAGATTATCCTCACATTAGATCCAAACACACTTTCGTGACCATAACGTTAGGTCGTGTTCCATGGCCTTTATATAGGCCGATGACTGGCCTGCCATCCAGCAACCCTCTTAAGACTCACATATAGCCGGCCTACACTATGCATGCAGCAGATAAAACGCCGCAACCAAAAAAAGAAAAGAAAAAAAATCCAACGTAAACGCCCCAGATCTATGCAACCGAGCAATAAAACTGGAGACAGCCGTCTATGTCCCGTTTTTGGGTCCAGAATACCCGCCTTTGCGCCAAAGACAGGCCGATAAAACAATAACCCAACGTTGATGACTGCGCAGGCCGAGGTTATAAGGAGAATGATAAGGTGCGGAGATGCAGCGTCCAGGGTTACCAATAAATACCCCCCACAAAGAATCATCTCGTCAATGGCTGACGCCAACCACACTGTCACTACTTTGAGCAACGTGCAGCCCACAACTGTAGTGAGGACCAAGTACTGTATATGGTCGTCTTTCCAAGCTAGCCAAGCCTGGGCAACCATTGAATGTCCGGGAAAAGAAAACATCTACCCATTGTGTGCTTCCATGTATTCGGGTCAGGTGTGCATCTGCTCCGGATTGATAGATAAACCTTCCCTGGCAGATTGGGAACGTCTCCAGGTGAACCAGATTCAGCCTTTGGCGCAACAGTCGCAAGAACTCCGTCAAGGGCAACTTTGACAACTCGTAAGCGCAAAGCAATGACGATGAGGCGAGTTCTGGGCCGTATGGCTAGTGGGATGGGGGATATGAATAATGGAGTAGTCGGAAGGCTATAGGCAGATGGATCTAATCCGTGATGGTGCACTGCGTGTGCAAGGATTGACCACGCCACAAAGTTCAGATTGCTGTTTCCACTGCGGAAGGTGGAACTGGAAATGGGCACTCCCGCTGTTACGTGCAGACGGGTGGGTAAAGTCGAGTGTTTGGCGACATCGATGTCTTACGTCATGTCACATTGTACTGTGTGCTGTCGATTAGGCGGTCGCCCGCAGGGCCAACAGATGAGTTGGCGCAACCTCGCATTGGCCTAAAAATGGACTGTTTCGAAGCGAGAGCAGGTCGCCACTAAGGGCCTCAGGGGTGTCGTGGTTTTGGCGCTAGTACCTGGTGGGAAGTGGTCTTTTTGCAGTCCAAATATGCCTGATTTGATTTTGCGATTAGCATTCATGACGGCATGTTGCAGGCGCTTGCCAGACACTCACATTGTACACGAGACCCTGAAAGACCTTGTGCCAATCTCCTTCCGCACATCCTGTGCGAGGGTCAGGACTTGCTCCCTGGTGAACCCTCTCATCCTCGTTAGTGGTGCCATGGTCAGGGCCTCGATTCCCTGCGTCATGCCAAGGTTGAACCACCGTCCTATATCTTTCTTGTGCTCATCCTCGGGCCATGGGTGAAATGGCACATCTTTGATTAAGTGTTCCACGTCCACAAAGCCGGCCTGCTTCAATAAGTGCTCCGGATCGGGGGTCACCAGGAGGGGTTTCCCGAACCGGTCGAAAGCTGCGTGTAGCTCTCTGGCCCATTGAGCAAGTCTGGAATTTTGAGGGGCGCTACCATCAACATTGTGGGGACGAAAGTCGATCTCGACATGCTCAAAGACGCCTGACCCAGGTTTTAGACGGCTTCATCGTTCCGTTAGCTGAAGTCCTTCCGAAAGAGCTGCATGCTTCTTGCTGACCTGAAAACATTACGATACAGTGTTTGCCAGTCCTTGACGCTGCCTGCCAGCATGCGCATGAAGACAAGGTCAAACGAGTCGGGCTCGACATCCCAGTTGGGATCTGTCATATCCCGCTGAAAGAATTGAGTGTTGGGAGGGATCCTTGACGGGTGTTAACGGTGCACTAGAAATGAGCAGAATATATACTGACGCGGATGGTTGCGATAGGGACAGGTCCCATCCGATGACGTGGGGCTCTTGGTTGTAGTACTTCCTAGGTAGGCTAGTCAGCGAGCAATCTAAATGGTTCGGAGGTTTGCCATACTCTGCCATGTCAATGGCCCAGATCCCCGTGCCACAACCAAGATCAAGGATTCGAGGCTTCACTCCAGGTGGCAGTGGCCGCTGATGAAGACCAGCGACGGAGTCGTATTGACGACTGACTAGAAAGAACTTGTGGAATATATCCATCCTGTCTAATTCTTCCTACATACAGGCGTATACGTTTAGCGGCCAGTTCATGGGCCTTGAGCTGGGATGTGCATACCTCGTCACAAGGGAATAGATAATGGCCTGCCTTGAACGTGCCATAGAACCTGCCGTTCTCCTGGAAATGGGGATGTCCATTTGTTGCAGGTTCCGGTTGAGAGACGGGCGGTGGCCCGCTGGAAAACGTGTTAGCCTGATATGTGTCTGTCCACAGCGCAGATTGGCCGATGGGATTCCAACCACGAACCCATTGTAGCTGTACCCGTTGAAAGCCATCGTGGCAACAGCCCAGTACGCGCTGGCGGTTGACGACAGGTGAAAATGGATGGTATTACAAAATGGAACCGACTCGACGTTCAGTCGGGAGGGGGGTGGAGAACAGAAGAGCAGTTGGAGGCACGATGACAATGGCTCCTGCTGCGTGTAGTGCTGGGCAGGCAGTCTCGAGCTGAGAGGAGCGCGAACAAAGAGGTTGAGGATGCGAAACGAAGCGCGTCCTGAAAGGAGACGGAGGGGTCGTAGGTTGGATTGGGGATCAAGGTTTAGGATGTAGTGGGGGGGTCGGCGCCAATTTGAAGGTGGGAAGGGCAAAACTTTCCGGCATTCAGATGATTTAAGTACATGCGTGTAAAAGACATGGATGTAGAGCAGAGGACTGAAGGACCTTCGAAAAGATCCCCTTGATAGATCGATAATTAGGGTTCAAGGATTAAGATCTCTGGGGTGGGACCTCTGCGTCCAGAAGGTCATCATGGCACGACTTGTGTTTTGGCGGCACCACGCTGTGCTCCAATACCGTTTTTTTTTGGCCCTCGTCGTTGTTGGGTACTTCGCGGCCGACTTAATAGGCCAACCGTTATAGCCAGCTCAACCCAGGCTAGGAGGTATTTAGTCTCGTTTCTCTTGTGGATTTGCTGTGGAGTACGGAGCAGAGGGAGGGTGTTATTACCTAGGTACCAGGTAGCACCCGTCATCAACAGGGCTAAAAGTAAGGGGGCTTCTCTAATCCCTGAAGACGCAAAACGTGGATTATGGAACCGGGAGGTACATGCCTTTACATGGAAGGAAACGCTGCAAGTGCCGTAGGGCACGGTGTGGAGCAATAAACAAGTTAAAGCGTGAGTTAAGTATGGTACACAAGTACTTTCCAGTAGTCGAGCCGTTGCTTACTAGGTACCCATCCATGTAGTGCTGTTGCCCAGCTGGAGGTGTCGCTGGCACCAACATCACGCTTCGTCATTGAGGCCAAGACTCGATTGTCCTTTCAAGGTCGCGTCGCGCCAACACCTAGGTTAGGACCTACCTACCTGGACTCTCTCGCGTACGATGGAGCGAGTCTGTGGGCGCTTGACGTTGACGTTGAACATCAGTCGGGCGGTTACACATCTGAATACCCAAAGATACCTTTGTTCAGCACATGTAGGTACTTATGTTTTCTTGCAGGCTGAAGGGCTCAATTCCCGCTCACTGCTGCTGCCAGTTGTGCTCTTCCGCCATTGGAGCTGGGGGTGGATGTTCCCTTGAGCCCCGCTAACTGCTGGACCCAGCAGGCTGGCAAGGTGGGATGGAGACCCTGGAAGCAGCCAATTCAGCCCGCGCCTACCCGCAAATGTTATTCAAAAGACCTGACAAACCCTTGATGAATCATGAGGAGGAGCGGAATCGCAAAACACCCTGTTCAAGCAATATTCTGGCACCGCATGACTGACCGGGCAATCCATATCTGCCATTTCTCAGCAGGATGTTCGGAAGAACGCAGGCATCGTCGTCTCGGGTGATGCAAGCAGCACTTCGTACGCCTGCAGCACTGATGACACTGACAGGTGCTGCCGCCGCGGGCTAGTGGTTTTCTCCCAGACGCAGGTTTTGTGTGTTAATCGTCAACCTCGACTGCCTGGATGCACACTCCAACTTGACGAGAGAGACCCACTGTGTCATGCCAGATCGGCGACGGTCGATACGATCATCGTCCAACAGTGGTTTACTCTGTCGACAAGAGGTTCGCGCGTTGGCAAGTTCGTTGCCCAAGGTCCCGCAAAAAGAGGACGCCCAAGTACGGAGTACCTGCTTCTCAATTTCTTCAGCATTAGCGGGGCTTGCGACCTCATTGCCCAATGGCCGTCGGTACCATGCCGTCTTTCACTGGCCTCTGTATCTGTTTGGAATTCGTCATTGGGCAGCACAGCACCGAACTTGCGGCACAGGCGAGCCGCGTCCCTGTCGCCTGGGTCGGTCCAATGTCCGACTTTGCCTGCCGGGATTTGGCTCCAGTGATCTGTTTTGACCGGCAATCATTTACAAGGACCACACAACCAGCCATACGGCAAGCTCGAGAACTAGATTTGGCCCATACAATTGCACCGCGACTCATGAAGGGCTCCAGAAGAACTGCAAGGAGAGTCGGAGAGTCGGAGAGTCCCATACATAATCCTTGTTGTCGTCTGGTTCGCTGCGCTGCCGTGCCGTGCTGCAGCAAGTAATCGAGCCTATCCCTTTGACCCAGTGAGCCGGAACACCAGTAGCCAGTCACGGCTAACCCCAAGGCGGCTTGTAGCGTTTTTGGTCCCGAGTTGTTTGGCATATCCCCGAGGTCGGTGCTTACAAGACCCTGGTCCTACCGAAATCCCTGTCGCGCGAACTACATGAACCAAGTACGGATACAGCCAGGAGCCTGAGGCAAGTATCCGAAATTGGTACTTTTGACGCCACAATCTATCCTTTGCCAAGTTCACCAGAGGTGGGTTGAAAATGTACCGAGATTTTGAAGCTAACAACTTGCTCAGCACCTTCGGTCAGTAAGCCAATGCCAAGTTATGCAGCCAATACTCCTCTTCTGTTGCGACCATGTGCCAGGATGAGGCGCTAGAATTCCCCGAAGCAAATGCTGCATCATATCTCTCGGTAGGCTCGATCCGACCCCTTTGTTGGTCTTATGTCAAGATGGGTTGCCAAGTTGTCAAGGTTGCCTTTGGTCAAGCGCTGAGTTGTTACCGCCTTTGCAAATGGCATTGTTTCAAATATTCATGCTTTCTTGCTCCCCAACAGAACCCGCCAGTTTGGTTTCTGACCCAAGTTTTCGGGTCGACAAATCTTCGTCTGGTACGTACTATTTCCATGTCTGCCCGGACCCCCTGATGTACTGTACCTTAGCTGTTCTGCAGTGTATTGAGACATCTCGGGTTGTACACTTCAGCACGGCCGTTCATGCACCATAGACATGACGGGCCAAGCAGACATGGCACGGTGGGAATGCCGTTATCGAGTTGTGGAAAGGCATTGGATGAAGACTTCCGCCCTGGGAATGCGTCCTGGTGTGCGGACTTCAGGCATGTCTCCCATTTGGGTGTACAACAGTCGGAACAAACAATCATCCAACCCCAAGCTTATGAGGGAACGGCATTGCTTTTCAACAATCATCATGGCGTGCAACAATGGTTCTTTCGATACCGTGCGAGCATTTGGCCGGCCTAAGGGAAGAATTTGTGAACCGATTTGGGATTAGTTCGGACCCGACTGTCTGGCACTCGGTGGAGAAGCTTTTAATTGAACACCCAATCAAGCACAGCTACGTTTCGTCCAATTCGCTTGGCAAGCTCGAAACTCCGACCCGCATCTTGGACAACTTGAGACAAAAAGTCATATGCTCAACACGCTGGTCCATTTTCTATGGGCATGCAAAAGTTGCTGATAGGAAATAATCCGCATTCAATGGGTAATTAGGCACTGTCACCAAGTTCTATGGAATCTGCAGTTCTCAGGGCCACAGCTACGGTCAGTCACCAACCAGGGTCGTCCGGCAGTTTGTTCTTGCAAGCCAAAGCTGGGGTTCTTTGGATCAACCAGCAGTTCTTTGACCAATTCTCAGTGTCACCCAAGGCCAATTACCGATGTCATCAGCCGGTCTGTCCTTGGTTTCATTGTCGACTATGGAATGTCGAGCTTCTTTTATCAGCAACCACGAAGCGAACTTGCGGTGTACAACAAGCTAGTTCGACCTACTGTTCGCTTGTGCGCTCTCGCGTTTCCAGCCGTGTCCAGATCGCTAGGCGTTTGTCGCTGCCGGCAACCGCGAATCTCCATCAGACTCGGCCATTTACAACTTACAACGGCTTATCGCAGAATCGTACAAGATCTTGTTTGTGTCTTGGCTCGGATCTAGCGATTCCTGCATACAGGAAAACATGTCCAAATGTGAAGTTATGCTAATCCTTCAAAAGGCCAAAAGGCGATCCCGGTTCCACAGCTCAGCGTCCTGCTCGGTGCGCCTTCGTTCATAACAGATCCAGGTGTTTCTCGTTTCCACCGCTGGAGGAACACGGCGCAAAGTATATGTTTCCATTGTTCGATGCTGTGAACGGCATACCCCGTCCACTATACATGTCAAGTCTCAAATTATGACTTATCAAGTCGCTTTTGCGGCATGACCTGTCATTTGTTCCCCAGCGCTGTCCTTCACATACCGACTCGTGACGGTACTGGTCATGTCCGGACTTTTGAACACAGTCTCTCCAGGTAATTGTCTCCGCCGAGTCCCGGGGTCCTGCTCCATATTCCAAGCGGTGATGCTGATCAATTGGCAACCTGTCAAGCCCTGCATACGAATCCGTCTACCTGTCGGTTACTGGTTAATTCCTTGGCTGACTAGTGAAGAAGCATGTCATACAGGAGCAACTAATATAACTGTGTGGAGCGCCCACTCGCGATTCATGATTTGCCTCCGGCTTCCGTAACAGGCAGTTGAACCGAGAATAGCCTGAGGTGCAACTTATTGTTGAACCTCGCTGAACCACAACGTCGGGTCCGACCCGGAAGTTAGCAAGCCCATCATCCGCGAGCGTTCATATACCCAGTACCAAATTACTTTGTAGGGCGAGTCTTTATGCCTGGCACACCCACGCTGGTTTTTCTACGGGAAAAGGTGACGATTCGTATTTACTGACATTTCTCCGAGCCTGTTCAAAATAAGGGGGGAGGGGGACGGGGCTACGCAGTGGTACAGTATACCCAGAAAGCTGGGAGCTGAATGAACTTTGGGTTGCATGAAAGCAGCTTGTAGCGAATCCCAATTGCGGCCTGGCAGACGTTGTAACAAGGGTAATCCGTCTCTATTACGCATCACGCTTCTCGTGAGTGCCTAATGGAATAATTCCAACGATTTCAGCTTGCCAGTAGGTGCAATGGTGATATTACGACGCTAGCCTCCAGGGTAGACATTCCCACCACCATCACGCCCACCACCAACCAACGCCAAGATTAAATAATTGACAGTCAGCCATCACAACGCCACAGCCCTACCGTTGGGCTACGGATGTCCTCTTGATATCCTTACGTGGCGTCCACAATGACTTCCCGTCCAAATACGAATAGACGCCACCAGTACCGAACTGCGTAGCTCCCTCCCCTCCATTCCGTGTCTTGGGAGAACGCACAAATCTGACTAACCGTAAGCGGTCTTCGGACTCGCACTGAGATGCTCGGAGTCCATCATCTACATCATCTCGTCGGAAGTTGACAGCAGTTTCAGGAGCCGTAAAAGGCGGTGGGACAGCCATGAGACAGAACTCAGTCCGCACTTCATGGGGAGGGGCTGGCATTACTAAGCCAGAGATATGTGACGGATTATTTTGATGCAGCCCAGCGCCATTGCTACCTTATCATCATTGCAACTATTGATTCATCTCTACGCGAGACACAAATTCACCAGTGAATATCTTCCCTGCTCGGTTGGCACATGCGCACATGCCCCAGCCAACATGAAAGTACTTTGGCCCCAGAGTGTCGGTAATGCTTGTCTATCGGGTATGCAGCGCCCTTTTCCTAGCTTGCGCTACCGGCCCCTCGCCCCGGTTTCTCGTCTGGGCGCCCTTGTGGTCGAAAATAGAGACATTGGTTTCATGGGTAAGTAGTTCAAAAGGTTGAAGTATTTTGCTCCCTTTTCTGTCGCCAAGTCCAGTCCCGGTGGATCACCTGCTTCCTTTACCTAATTAGCCCAGCACACTCCGCTGCGTCCCAGATTCTTGGGAATTACAGTTCAAGCAGCATCCCCCCAACCCATTGATCCTCAGGAGTGTCAATTTGAGGCCAAATTTTCCAAAGCGAGGCGCCTGGTTAGGGTTGGTTCATGTTGGTGATGCCAATCCGAATAGTGGTTGGTGAGAGAGGGCCTCGGTGCCGGTTCGGATGTCGAGTTCCTGCGCGGAATGGTTTCCTTCACGCTTCCCAACGAAACAGACACGGCAGCATTTGCAGCATTGGGCAGAAACCTGTCCGTCTGCCATTAAAATTACCATTGCTGTGCATGTTCATTCCTTGACGCAAAAACTCTCAGCTCCCGGCACTGCGGCCGTCGCCTCGTCCAGGAGCCAACTGCTTCTCCTCCACCTTGCCCCACCTCTCCGGAGCATCTTGTCGCTCTCACAAGGCCAATAAATGATGTCAACAGTATGAACGTATGATATATGATCTCGTCTCGCCCCTGCCCTTTCCTCGCCGTTCCCTTCCTTTGCTGCTTGCATGGACCTGATACCTCGGGTTTCCAGGGATATTTTGATAATCGAGCCCGGCCTGCCCAGCCTGCTCATATCCATCCCTTCGCTTGGACACACCAATTCCCAACAAGCCGGTTCGTGGTAACGCCAGGGCAGACATGCATTGAAACTCAAACTAAACCAACTCTCCTGCCGCCGAAATTCGGTTCCGTTGCCTTGGATCCATCTAACACTGCGACGGCGCACGCGTCGCATGTGCTGGTGCCAAACTGAGACAAAAGCAGAACCATTCATAAACGCAAGGGCGACTCAAGTGTTTCTCCCCGAGACCCAACGTGATGTTCTAATATGACGGTTTCACTAGACGATATTGACTGTCTGACATCATGAGAGGAGAAGCCGCATGTGCTCCATCATTATCAGACCGATGAGAAGTCAGGCGCGAGTCAGTTTATTGATACAAGCTATGCTCTGTTTGCCCAACTACCTGTACCCTTGGGGCTGTCATCGCAAAAATGAGCTCCAGTTCCAGTTCCCTACTAATCTAGCCCCTGGACAGATTAGGCTACGACATGCGGGATACCAACGCAAATATCCATGGACCAGGGTAGGTCTGCAGACAACGCGCCGAGGCCACCCGTCATGAACGTAGGTTGAAAACACCATCAAACGCATCACCCTTGGCCTCAATCTGCTACCATCTTGGGCGAAACCACAAAAGGTCTTATGTGTGACCTAGTATCTATGGAGACAACTGTCCCCAACCAATGCTCATTTTGTTACACTTTTTCCACTCCTATGGGAGTGCGTTGTGACCCCACCAATCAGACATCACGTATTCGTCCTGTTTTGGCCGAAACACAGAGGCGTTGCAACTCCTACTTGCCAATCTTCGCGACAGAGGCCTCTCGCGGTTTCGTGAGGTAACGCCTACCACTCGTACTCTCCTGTTGCCTTGTGGAAGACGTAGTCTTTGCCATTAACGCTAAGCACGCCATCCTTCAGGACACACTTCCTGCAACAGTGTCAGTGCTGAAGATTGCATTACAAACGGGAAACCATCATAAATCGAAAACTCACCACTTGTTCTTGACGCGCTGCACCTTGTCGTACATGCACAGCATGATCTGGCCGCCGTCCTCATCTTCATCGTCATCTTCAAGGTTGTCGTCCGAGTCATCAAGATCTGAGTTGATAGCTTCGTCATCCACCTCGGATTTGACATCGTCATCACCTCCATCAAAGCGAGCGGGACCGGCATCGTCGGCAGGTGTTCGATAACACGAGATGGGGTTCGCGCGATCACGCTTCGTAATACGCTTCAGAGGTAGCATCATTCCACCCCCCTCCATGCTCCTGGCTCTGGCCTCTATGTGAGCACGCAGCATGCCATCAATCTCCACGCGTCCCAACTCGGTGGTCTGACCAACCGCATTTTTTTGCAGCAGGACACCCGTAGGACCATCATCACCGGCACCATCCATCTGCGATGGATTCGGTCTTTGGCTATTTTGCATACCCTGCATTTGGGCTTGTGCGTGGTGTGCCTGTGCCTGAGCCTGGGCATGCACACGCTGTGCTTGGCTTGCTTGACCAGCCGTCATTTGTTGGCGGTACTGCTGCTGCGCATTGCCTGGATACTGACCAGGATGAACTTGCGGCACAGACTGACCAGCGGGCCTCTGTTGGCCATTATACTGGGGATGAGAACCGTTGGGTACCTGTCCCATGCCGCTTTGCAGCTTGCTGATGGACGCAGTGGCTCTCTCGCCATACACGTTCTGCAAGTTACTGATGACACGCTGTTGCACGTCTGTGCTTCCAGGGTGAGCATTTGGTATCTGGTTCTCCAGACCAGGTTCGACTTTCACTCCTGGCTCAGTCTTGATGCGACCATCGCCAGCGGGCTGACCTGGGAACGACAAACCAATTTGGGCATGCTGGGGCGGCGCCTGTGGGTGCTGTTGCACGTATCCTGATCCATTGGAGGGAGCAGAGCTAGTGGGAGGCGGTCCTTGCATCGGCTGTGACACAGGAACTGGAGCCGGAGCAGCGGCCGGAGCGGGCGGGTCCGGCTTGGGATCCCATGGGAAGACAGCAAGCTGCTGCTGAGAAAGCTTCTTCTGCCAACCCTATTTATCGGGTTAGTTGTCACATTGATTGGTTGCAATGGTTTCTCATGGAAAGCAATGTTAGAAGAAGAAAAGCGACGTCGTGTAGTAGAATGTACCTCCAATCCCCAGTTGAGGTCTGACTTCGCAAATGCAAGTGTGACTCTGAATAAGTTACACGCAGCGGGAAATGGGGATGAGACGAGGGAAGGCACGTGATGTTATGTAAAGGCACCAATCGGAAGAATGTCATGCAAGAAAGGAACAACTTTTAGCGGGGAGGCAGCAAGGGGCATAAAAGCCCCAAATAGCGCCAGATCGCCCCCTCTCCGGACTGGTTGCTCTCAACCACCCCAGGTTAACACCGAGCCAAAGAGATACTGCCGCAAACGACGCAGCCGCCTCCAAACCCAGACAAGCGAAGACGCCATACCAGCTAGGATCAAAACCATAGGAATACATAGAGAGTGAAATGGGAAAGAGATGGATTGTGAGATTTGCGGGCGAGTAGCGATGACGAAATGCATGGTGGCCGATGCGAGGCAGACGTAGGAAAACACGAGGCACTCACCTGCTTCAGTTGTTCCAAAATGCTCTCATCCACGCCATTCTCCTCGAGGTCGACTCTCGATGACTCGATGACCTCTTGGATGATCTGCTGATAAACAGCGCCGACTGCCGCGTTTGACATGATGAAGAGTACACGGTCAGCGGAGTGTTTCGCAACTGATGGCTTGCTGGAGCAATGGACAAGAGAAAGCTGCGCGCTGGCACCACGATGCAGGACTTCAGATGATCCTGTCCCCAACACGGCTGCAAGGCGCAACGATCTCGTCTATCAAAATGATGCGACTTGAGTGATTACGGTAGGTGAAGGGACTCGTAGATGCGATGAGGCGATGGCGGAGGGTGAAGGTTGTGGAGCAGCCTGGAGCTGTTCTTGCGTCGATTCCGCTCGCACGCAGACCGTCGCCTCCTCAAAAACCGGTACCTTCGATGCGTAATTATTGTCTCTTTCTACGTCCCAAGTTCCACGCTTCGTGATTGCGTTGCGACGTGGTCGTTTTGCTGAGTTCCTAATACTGCATTCGGATCTAGATGTTGTAGAATGCTAAGTTCGCTTGGTCATCCTGGTTCTGATCTACTTGATTCCGGCGGATCATGTGATACGTTCTGATTAGATAAGGACAGTACAACCCTCAATTACGCACTGTATATCGCTAGATAGTAGCTGGGAGTAGTAAGTAACTATACTTTGGGAAACATATAACAGCAATGTTGAAGTTTTAAAAGACCAATGGGGATATACAACCAACTCAGGCAGTTTTCTTCTTTAAAATCATAGTTTTTCCGTGTCGAGTCGGAGTCTTTCCCGAAGCAGCAGGATACCGTGCTGTTCTTCAGCCGGTATCCAGCTCTGGAAGTTGTCGCAATACCTAAACCTGATGACACAATCCTCCATCCTACACCGTGCGTCGGATACATCCTCATAACGAACTTAGAATAGCGAAACCAGACCAATATGGTAGTCACGACTTCTTGGAGTAGCAAAGCACAAATCTTGCCCGCCTAACATCAATCTGTGTTGACTATCTACTGGTTCTTGTTTTCTCTGCAACGACATCGAGGTTCGATGCGTGTATGCAATGACTGCGGTCTCCAATATTATATACAGGTAATCTCACAAACTCCTTCTTGGTATCCTCCAAGACGTGCACCGTACCTCATGACCAAGTCAAAACCGGGTGAGGCCGTTTCGGGGGGCGGGGCAAGGTAGCATAGACACCCAAACTCCTCGCTAAAGCGCAAGACCTCGAACCGCAGAACCGTGGATGCCAGAATGAAACCGTAAATACCTACTTGTTGTTGTCGATAATGATTCTGACATTCACCATTCAGACTGTCCATTTATCGGATCGTCATCTGCTTGGCCATTTCCGCCTTGCCTGAGGAACCACTGGCACCAACACCGGCAGCAGAACCTGCCTTCTTCTCGAAGACCTTCCAAAACTTCAAGCTTTCGTCGGCAGCTAATGGTCCACATTAGTTATATGTCCCGAAGAGACGTCGCTGTATCAAGAAGTAACTTACCAGCAGTTGCAAGCATTTGTCCGTCGGGGCTGAGGCAGCTGTGCAGCACTCTGCTCTCGTGCGCCGGAATCTCCACATTGCGAACCAGGGTGGGATAGCTCCAGATGCTGAGAGAGTTATCAGGGAAGCCGCTGGAGCTGACAATCTCCTTGTATGCGGTGCTCCAGCGCAAGCTGGTGACCTGCGAACCAGTGTCGATGCTATTGACACGAGCACCCGAGGTGGTGTTCCAGAAGTGGATATGACGATCGTATGAGCCTCCACCGGTAGCAAGCAGGTTGGCGTTCCACGGACACCAAGCTAGAGCCTTGACGGCAGCCTTGTGGTTGGTCTTGGTGAACTTGGGCACGGCCAGGGACCGAGCATCCCAGATGGAGACCAAGTTGTCATTGCCACCAGTGGCAAGCTGAGCGCCGTCCGAACGCCACTCGAGGCCGCAAACCTCGGAAGTGTGGGAGACCAGCTCAGCGACCTTGTGCTCGGCAATGCGAACATCGTGGTTGTACACGAGGCCACTGCGGGCACCAGTGGACAGGAGATGCTTGTTCCAGCCCATGACACCGACGCGCGTATCATGGCCGAACATGCTGCGGACCTTCTGGCCCTCGGCAACATCCCAGATCTGGACCTCGCCCGTGCCAAGGCCGACACCAACATATGCACCGTCGCCAGACCACTTAACGCTGCTGACGTACGTGTCTGGGCTCGTCTCCAACAAGCAGCTGACAGAGCCCTCGTCGGCAGACCAGACATAGACGTTTCTCTCGAGACCAATGGCGACTTGGTTGCCGGAACTCCAGTCAAGAAGGTTCAGGTAATAGTCATCAATGAGGCCGGGCGCGTCCAGGACGCGCTCGGGAGCAGTCGCTACACGACGTCTGAACTGGGCCGAACTAGTGTTGGCAGATTTCAGAGGACGGTTGTACTGCTGTCGGAGATCAATAGGCTTAGAAGACTCCGGGGGCGCGGGCTTGAACTGGAGGATGCGGGTGTTCAGGTTGACTCCGCAGGCATTGGCCAGCGAGTCTTGGTATGCGATAGTATTGGGGGATGGGCGAGAGTATGTGGCACCTTCCTCGTCGTTGATGTTGAGGCCCTCCAGGGCCGCAATGGCATCATCCGTGGCAGAAGACAAGACGGCGGAGCCTTCAGTGTTGCTGGTCTTGGCACGTTGCTTGTCCGTGACATCGAGCTTGCCGGATCCGGCGTTAGAAATGGCGGAGCTGTTGCTGCGGTTGGGGATGAAGCGATCAGCGCCGTAGGTAACAGTCGTCTTGCTTGTCTTCTGTCTCAGGGACGTCTTCTTGGATGATGAGCTCTTGGTATTTCCGGTGCCAACGAGTGTGAAGTCGGAGACGCCGAGCTCGAGGGCCTTGCGGGGAGTGCAGACACCGCGGGCGATATTAGACTTGGGAGAGTCACGGTGTGATGATCTGGAGCTGGCCTTGGCGAAGTGCGAAGACAGGTTTCCTCCGTAGACTGACTTGCTGGACGGACGGCTTATGTCGGCTGACTTTCTCTCGGGTGTGAATGGAGACGAATCCAGGTTCTGGGACACCGGCGCTGTGGCTTGGCGTTGGCGTGGAGAAGGGGTCAAGGGCATGCGACCGCCAGCGGTTCGGGAGGAGAATAGTCCCGCATGGGACTTGAGGGGGGTAGATACAGCAGCTGAAGCCATGTCGTCTAATGTATGACAGCCGACGGTATCTGTGGGTGAGTGAACTCTAGCGAGTTGCAATCCAATGCCTCGAAAGAGATATGAAGCTTCGAAAATCGAGCGAGCTCCAAGAGACTCAAGCTAATGGTTCCTGGATGGTTTGTGTTGGTTAGTTTTCCTGTCGTTGTGTTCGATAGATCGAAGTGTGCCTTCACGAAGGACGGAAGTCGGAAGCGATCAAATAGCTGGTATCCCGTGGAATATGCAGCAATGAGATCTAGTAGACTCGAGTGTGCTTGTGCAAGGCGTATATAGCGTAAAGCTAGGTAGCAGTGAGAGAAGTGGGAGGGTTTCGGTTTGATAGAGAACCAAAAGGACTTCTCGAAATCCAGCCGCAATGGACTTCAAGATATACGCCTTTGTTTGTATGGGGCGCTGTCAAGGGCAACGGTGGGGGAGCAACGAGCTGCCTCAACGTGGGGTCGGGCACTTCGGGCACTCAGAATTTCCGATGCGACTGACCAAGACTTGGCGGCTCCTTCCGGGAACAAACGTCCGTGCTTCGGGGGATGCAGACGCCACGCAAAAGGTCGGGCGCCAGCCGACGCTCGCCATCGCTTCGTTACCTCGAAGAACTTCGCAACCTCGCCCGTGTTGTTCAAAGTCAAATTCGACAACAACTTCCCCACGTTGACTGATGACACGTCGAGTCGAGCGAGTCCTGCGTTTTGCAGACTTGATGTCAAGTGCGACTACGTTCAACGGCTCTTTGTTCCATGATCCTTGATCTTTTGCACCCTGACTGAGCCGGCACTGTACCTTTCCTCCCCAGTACGAGGTTTCTCCCTCTCAAGACGGACTCCATTGGACGGTCTTGGGGGATTCCGATATAAGAATCGCCATAATCAACTGCAAGTCTACAACAACGCGACCATTTCAAAATGGCTCAGCCTTCGACCCCGTCATCATTTAGCCAGTCCCTCTTCGGTGGCCCGTCAGCGCCGTCCTCTGTCGCCCTCCTTGCGCAAGCACCTCAGCCGCCTCAAGCAGACTCATACACCCCGACAGTTTCGAATGCACTGACGCCCGCCTCCACTGCGTCCTCCAACAACACCTTCGTCATGCCGAACTCGCCAATGAAGAACAGAGCTACGATAGACGGCAGCTACCGCCCCAAAGTTACGAGAACACTAGGCCAACGACCAGCATGTCTGGTCAATGCCTCGGTGACCTACTGCGGGAACAACCACATCTATGCCTTTGGGGGGTTTGACCAATATACGGACGAAGTGTACAACCATGTGCTCAAGTTGGATCTGATAAGCCATCAGTGGAGTCTGGTCGACAACTATGGGGATATTCCGGGCGTGAGAATGGGTAAGTAAGTTCGGGAGAGTGGGATATATTGTGTAACTGACACCTGCTTCAGGTCACACTGCGACCTTGTATCAAGGCGACAAACTTCTAGTGTTTGGCGGTGAAAACGAGCACAGGACATATCTGTCAGATCTCATCGTCTTCAACCTCAAGACGGCACATTGGACCCAACCGCAAGTTAGTGGGCCGGTTCCCAAAGGCCGTGCAAGGCATGCCGCCGTGCTCCACGAGGACAAGCTTTTTATCGTTGGCGGCATTACGGGACATGATAACTATGTCCTGGATGATATTTGCTACCTGGATCTCAAGACTTATACATGGTCCAAGTCTTGGCGGTTTGTAGGCAGGTTTGACCATTCTGCGTATATCTGGGGTGATCGAGTATGGGTGTTCGGAGGCCTCAGTGAGGACATGGACAAAATTGGCGATCTGTGGTGGCTCGACTTAAAGGGAAGTCCGGCCTTTGAATCCCCGCCTCATATGGGCACATCAGACCGTCACCCTACCACGAACCGTGCCAGCGATTCTCCACGTCAGCCGTATTCGATGGGCGGAACAGGGGTAATTGGGGCATCGGGGTATGCCGCAAACTCACGTACAGCGCAGGTCAACACCCCCTCTTTCCAGTTGAAGACATACGCGCCAATGGCACCGGGGGCCATATCAGCACTCAAGTTCGTTTCAGGCCCCAATGTTCCTTCGCAAGGCTCGGGCTACCATTTCCACTTGTACTCGTCGGGAACTCTTCTCGATTTTGTGACACCAGCGGCTACCATCACCTCGAAAGAATGCTCATTATCGGCGCTGGACCTCGCAAATTTGCGATGGCAAAAGCTTGCGGAAGGACGCGAGATCTTCAAGCATGGATATCGTTGGCATTATTGCACTATGAACGAGGATGGCACCAAAGCCTGGCTGCTAGGTTGCCCAAAAGAGGGAAACGAGGGGCCCAATGACTACGAAGAGTACTTGAGTGACATTATGGAGGTTGATCTTCGTCGTTTCGGATTCCTTGGAAACAACGCTGTGGAAGCTCGACCTGAGTCTTCAAGGCCGTCGTTCCACCGAATTCAAGAGCAGCCGTCCAAAGGGTTGGGACTTGACCTTGCCAAGTTATTTAACCAGCCTCCGGAATCGGGCAGCGGAACAGACTTTGTCATCACCGCGCTTGTCGGTGATTACGAAGACGAGGATATGATGAGCTCTGGTGTCATTCGTGCGGGCGGCGAACTTGCCCCAGATCAAAACTGGCTTGCCCCTGATGCGCCCACTTCTTCGCCCATCCACGTCCACAAGCTCATTTTGCAGGCTCGATGGCCGCATTTCGCTCGACTATACAATGCCCAGATGGCGGAGTTCCATACCAAGAAGATGCACATACCAGAGCCATACAGCGTCGTAAAGGCGTTTCTCTATTACCTCTACACAGACAGTATACACGCAGACGACGGGGTGACGGATCTGTCGGACGTTGCGGGCCTGCTCGTTATGTCCAACATCTACAACATCCCTCACCTGCGTCTCCTCTGCGTAAATCGGCTTTCAAAAGAGCTCGATGTCGTCCATGCATGCATCATCTGGTACTGTGCCGGACTTGCGAACGAGGAATGGCTAAGGAAGCGGGCAGCTTCTTTCTGCCTCACTAACTGGGGTCGCATTGTGCGCACTCCTGGCTTCCTACGATTACCAAGAAGTGCGCTCGTGGAGTTATCCCAAGAGATTGATACAGAAGGTCGCGTGATTGGTGGAGAGGAACTTGAATACGTCGATGGCATGCATGGCAACCGCTATGATAACTGCAGCATATCTCGAAAGGATAGCATCAGTAGTGACCGCACACAAGCGCTTCCATCAGACATGGACGACTCCGAAGGCATGGACCTTGCTTGAACCAGATGGACCAGAAAACTAGATGTGGGGGATAAGGCACGGCGTATGTGATGAATTTGAGCGATGAGACCCAACCTTGCAGGATTCCCAAGATGAGGGATGGGGTTATTCTGCGTAATGGCATTCTGGTGGCGTTGGATTGGCACACAGGAAAACGGAGCATGGCACCTGGATGTGTGGGCGGTACCGGGGGGCAGGCTGCATTCATCTTGCTTACAATTTCAGAGCTTGCAGTCATCTAACGAAAGGGAGAGCTTGGAGAAAGGGACCATGGCTGTGGGGTTTTGGAGAAAAGAGACTCTTTCTCACGGCCGAACTATTTGACAATCCAGCCGAGAGATAACTTGGCGGGGCTTGTTCACATCCGACTGTATGCCATAGACGTAGCTCGTAACACTATTACCTGAAACTCCTCGATGGCGAAAAGACGCGCAGCACGAGGCAGCTAGCGGTCAGAAAGAAGAGGAGGCTCATTTCAGGCACCAATGCAGGCAGGACGCACCAGTTCCGTACATTTTAAGCAGCCCTGGCGGTTCCTCGGCGCGAGAAACGTAATAGACTGGGAGCGGCGGGTGGACAACGCCCCTTGCCTCGGGCGGGTCTCCAAACGCAGCCGGGTGCGGGCTCGGAGAGGGGGTCCCCACCTGGCCACGTGCCAGTATAGATGCGTTTTGGTCCAAGATGTCTCCGCGATCTTCGGCAAGGTGAAAAAGAAGGTGAGGAGCCGAAAAGGAGAAAAAGAGACTGGAAGGAGGGGTAGGAGAGAGTCAGAAGAACCCTGCCCCGGCCGCCACGCAATGATACAATCCTTCCCCACAGGAGTTTTGGCCAAGGTACTTTTTCCATTATTATTTTTATTTTTACAGTAATGGTGGTTTTGTGGCCAACCCATCCATCCGGCCGCGCCGAAGGTCATAGAGTATGGGTGGTGCGGGTTGTGCGGTAAGACTGTTCGTCTTATTTGTCGTGGGCTAATTAAATGCGAGAAGGCACAAAAATAACAGAATGATGGGATGGATATTCGGGACTCCGGATGAGGGGCGAGTTGAGGCGAATTCGAGGTTCGGGAGCTGAACAACCCATCCGACGATAGTGAGTTAATTGGGGCTGGGCTCTATGCGTGGCAATGCTCTGGTCCAGTGGCTTTTTTCCAACGGTGGAAGGCTCATCGTTGCAGACTATTTCCTGGCTTAGCGTGCGTTCGAATTAGTTACCTTATTAGTGAGGCAGTCGCTGGGAAGCTCCCAGACACGTCGTCACCGTCGGCCGTCTACTGTATATGGGGCGGGGCGCTGGATATACTCACACTACCCTGTAACGTGTAGTTTAAGAGGCAGCTTTAGATGTGTGTATGGCATGTAGGTTTAACTACAGTCACAGAAATTTTATATAAGATTGCTCGAGTAAAAATGTATCATCCTTCATTGTTGCAATTCATTGCTGATGCTGCAAGTCTACTTAGGATAGTCGAATAATCAATCCATGCATGTACCGCAGAAATAAAATCAAAGCAATACTTTTGTGTTCCGACCTTGAACTCCATAAATTCAGACATTCAGCCTGTCCAGCAGCAAAAACGCCCATGTTAGGAGTAGGAGATAACCTCCCGGTGAAAGCCACCTCGGCAACCATAAAACATACGTGGAATGTGTTTTTTGTGAACCCAAACAATGTTGACCTCCATGGAAATAGAGATAGGAAGCAGATGAAGCGGAGGGGAGTGATTCGGAGCAGGCTGAGCGAACGTCAATACAAAACCGAAGCAAGTCCTTCGCAGAAAGATAGAAAGAGGGGAGACTCCGTCGCATCTACCAATATCTATATCCACCACCGCTTGGCACGTCTGTTGCCATGAAGTATCGTTAGCAGTGAGGCATTACATTAAGAGAAGGGTATCCGCAGGTGTCGGAGGAGTCAGTGGATTCATCTATTCGTCCATCCAGCTCCAACCTCATTCGCTTGTCGTCTTCCAACTGCGGTGTTGTCTAAAGGTATTTCGGCCTCTATTCGGTAACAGAGGGAGAAACCCGGATGCAGACAAGAATCGAAACGCTTTGGTCCGAGTCGAATGGTCGCCAGGCACGTGGTCGTCCGTTCGAAATCGCCCTGGAGATGAGTATATACGAATACGCTGCAAAGTCTATCGGGGTATAAGCGGCGGGAGCCTATTAGAAAGGAGAACGCCGACCCAATGCAGAAAAATGACAAGTTTTCCGGGCCGTGTCGAAACACCGAGGCTATATGCAACTGTGGCAAAAGCCGCGAGTATCCAGTCTATGTGTGATGTGTCTATGTCGAAAGTCGTAATGCGTAAAGCGGTACTCAAACAACTGATCAGGGGAGGGGAGGATCCAGACAAACAAGAGCTGCGTCGATGGCGCTTCGGCAGGTGTGGCTTTCTGGCCCACGTATACTCGTGCCCAAGCCTGCCGGATCGTCCGTGGGCCTTGCTCGAGCTGGCACTTTGGGGTTCATGTGTGCTTCGACGGGACACACTACATCTGCATGTCTTCGCCGATGCCGGGCAGTCCATTGGCCATGTTCATTGACATTGGGTTGTTAGCGGCGTTGGCAAAGGCACTTCGGAGCCCGGCAGCCTGAGCTGCAAGTTCGCAGGCCGGCGAGTGAGACTTGTGCTTTGAGTTTGTTAGCCTCAGCCCCAGTACACAAGAAGCCGCAGGACTTACGTATTTGAGACCGTTCAGATTCTTATATCGCTTGTTGCAGTATTCGCACTTGTGGGGTTTCTCTTTTTCCATACCTAGTTCACCAGGATACGGCGCAGACGTTTCCGGGTTGACAATGGAGAAGGTGCCGTCCTTATTCTCATGCAACTGCTGGTTCTGGTGTCCGTGCTGTTTGTGGTACCTGGGTGGTTGCTGATTAGCAGGCGAACTCGGGGGGCGGGGGAAACCGCAACGCGACAACTCACTTCAGACCGTTTTGGTTCTTGTAGGCCTTCTCGCATCCAATGACGGGGCACTTGAAGGGTTTGTCCTCCTCTCTGGGTATCATTAGACCGGCTGGGTTTGCGCTGATGGCACGTTGGAGGACGGCAAGTTGGTGGGGATCCGTAATGTCTCCGAATTGAGACTGGTCCAGGCCGAATTGAGCCATCTGCTGTTGAAGATTGCGCTGCTGCGCAGACGCGCCACTCGGATCGTACAGATGCTTGGCGGGATTGTCGATGAAGAACTGCAGATCTTGGCCGAATCCTGAGAAGTCATTGAGGTTCATGTTGGCACTGAGATCGGTGGAGAGGTCATCATCCAGGCCGTGAGCACCAGCACCGGCCCGCCCGCCCAGTGCTTGCTGTGTTGTTAATGTTGGGGTGTTGACAGAGGAGACAGTGGGGTTGTTGGGGAAGCCGAAACCGGTGGCACCGGGTGTTGATGGTTGCGAGGTTCGCAATGCCTGCTGGGACATGCTGGTGCTGTTCATATTCAGCTGGAGTTGCGGGCGCTGCTGTTGACCGAACATTTGGCGCGTCTGTTGGATGGTTCTCTGGTTGTTGTCGTCCATCTCCATGGTGCCAATGGTGTCGTCCATCTCCATGTCCGCAATAGCGTCCAGCTCGTCGTTGGTTTGCACATTAAGCAAATGGGACTGCTTGTGCGCCGAGTGGTTCATGCCCGACTGACCTCCCAATTGCATACCTCCAAATCCCATGCCGGCCATACCGTTATTTATTGCGCCGCCATTTTGTTGGCCCAGACTGAAATGAGCCTGGGTGTGGAACCCTTGCGAACCCTGGCGCCCATTGTCCATTGAAGTATTTGCGATGGAGGGTCTACTGGTAGGTATTCTTTGGCTCATCTGGTTGCCGGCTCTGCTCGGCTGAATTACGCCAGTGTGTTCCGTTTCATAATGACGCAATAGGTCGTGCATCGTTTCCAGCTCTTGGTCGCAGCACGTAAAGTGTCGCAAGAACTCAGCCTCCATCTTAGGGATGTAAGAGGAAGAGTGGAACGAGGGCGACTGATACGCGCCCGCGAATGGCGACGTTCCGGTCATGAGAAGGCTGCAGCGGGAGCCGAAAGCGTCAGTCAAGGCACAACAGATTCGGATTACAGTGAATGATTCACACGTGAGGCCAGAATGTCTCAAGCGTAGTTGGCGGTGGATTAGACGGAGGCAACTTACTCGTCCTTAATGTAACTGCCCACCGAGATGCCCCCCCAGCTCATACCGTTCATCAAACTACCAGCAAGGCTCTCCCGGCGCGCGCGCCCGTGGTCGCGATTGGGATTCATGGAGATGGGTTTGGGGCCAGCGCTCACGAAGGAGTCCTGGCGACTGCGGCCAAAGGCCGAGTCGAGCGCCGGTCCTGTCGTCATTTCTGTATCGTAGTCGTCAATGGTGATTGTGAGATCGAAGTTCAAATCGCGGTCGGGGCCGAGTTCAAAGGCCGAGTCGCAGGCTTGATCGATTCCAGATATGCGGTTCGGCTGTTTGCTTTTGCCAATGTCCAAGTGGGCGGCGACGGGCGATGCAGAATTGGAGGTGCGGATCTTGGGGATGGCGATGTTGATGGGCTTGGTGCGTGTTGGGCTGAGGCCGAGATAATTAATGTGTGACGACGAGTCGACCGGCGTCGCGGGTTGTGGTGAAGGGGAAGGCGACTCAAAAGAATGGGAAGAGGAGGGCGTTGGAGCAACAGCGGAATCGACGGTAGGGGAAGATGCACCGGCGGTTGTGCGGCTGACAGGGCGCTCGGTATTACTAGTCATTGTCCCCGTCCTGCCATTGCCTGTCAACCAACGGTTTAGGCCCTTCATGGCGGCGATGTGGGGGGTTCAGGTCCGGACAGAAACGTGTATCCAAATCAAATAAAACCTGCAGCGGATGGGTAATCGGTAAACGATACTGTCTCAGCGAAATCAAGACAAATAATAAGACCCTTGCAATGAGTTACTGGAGCCTCCGTTTGATTTGCCTGGGGAGGTGTGTGAGAGAAGTGGAATGGGATGATTCATGGGACGTGGTTGGGATAGAGGGATACGGATGCTCAAGTGTATTAGATGTAGACGATCTAATAATGGGAACTTGACGTCTTGCGCCGCCGCCTCTTTTGCAACTGTCAGAAGCCTGGGACGTACTCGAGGTAACGACGGCTTGTGCGACCAAGTTGGTTCAAGGGTCCAGGTTCAGGGAAGGCGCTAAGGGGATAAACGGTATGCAAGCGGGACTTGGGACTGGGTGGTAGATATGTAGTAGCGGTGGGAAAGAACGACCGTCCTTGTTGCCTCTCTTGTGACTGTGGCACCCCAACCAAGCACAGAGGCAGTTGACAAGCTTTTGGTAACGACGTGCGCTTGTTTCCATGTAGATTTGGCGGCTGCAGATGCCACATGCAGTGTGAACTCAAAAACGATACGTCCTTCCCGTCACTTCTGAGTTTGGTGGTCGGCGGCGTGAGGGTATCGTGTAAGTGCACCAGTGTCTTTCCGGCCGGACCGCAACCCAGCACGCGACAGCATGAAAAAGCGCCCGGGGTGATCCCAGACACACCGGGAGAGTCTGGAATCTCGAGGTGGCTCGTCGGCGCTTTCAGCGACTTTCAGTGGAGAATTGCACCGCGCGTTCGAGGATGTCCTGCGAAAGAAGTTCAACCTGGAGACATTCGGACGACGAGGAGGGCTAGCAGCACCGTCACGGCAAATATGTTCCGAAAGTGGAATAGGTGCGGTAGGTAGAAATATACATCAATGCCCGTGATTAATGCCCCCCAAGCCCCATATTACCTTCATCGTGGGACCGGGGTTGAGAAAGCCAAATGCCAACTAGATTTCCAGTCTGCTGGGAATGGGCTGTTGATGGGTTGGTGTTCATTATGGGAAAAGCCAAACCAAGGTACCTCGAACGGCAAATAGGCTAACAGCAAATGGGCTTAAAGCAAGCAACCAAGCCCTTGGTGAGTAACAACTTATGACAACTCGAGCTCGAGGTGACATTTCTACGTATCCGCTTCAGGGTCCGGAAGCAGCCATTACCAGCTGGCGAATTCTCAACTAGTCGTGTGACCGACTGCGGCTGCCGACAGCATCAGTTGCGGTGAGCATTGCATCAGAAATAAGTGAGGAAGAATGATGGTGTGAAGTGCACACGATACACATCCGTCCTGGCCTCGAGGTTAGACCCCACGCTTACAACCCAGCAACTCGATTCAGTACCGATCAGGCAATGCAACGGTGCTGGGATTCGCTGCAGGCAATCTCTCTGGCGGCGGAAACGCTTGCATACTTGACGTACAATATGCCCGTGAGAACTGACATCATTTTTACTCCTTCATGACATTGCACTTATTAGGTTGGTCGATCGCCTACCTCAAGTTTTGACTCCTAGCTTTCTCGTTCAGTCGCTTCTGGGGAACTCCAACCAGCCAGCGTTGCATACCGAGGGAAAATAACCATCCTGGGTAATAGACATACATACTATGATGTTGTCAGAAATCCCACTTGCACCCCGGGCAGAGGCATGCAAGGCTGGCCTTGGGTCACATGTGCCACGTCCTGGGCACGGCCTGACGAAACCCTGCGAGGCTCGTGGGAAAATGTGGGTGGTCCCACCAATGAGGATAGCGAAGCGACAGGCCGAGCAACATAACTCGACGGCCTTGCCCCTGGTTGCCACACCTCGTCAACTCCATACCGGGCCCTATTGGATCCAAACGTCATAAAGGCTACGCTGAGTGGTGACTCTTACATGTTTCCCTTGATGATAATACAGGCACAGAGGTGTATGTATGGTGCTGAGTCTCCGGTGATTGCCCAGTCGTCTGGGCAAAGTCTAAAAGTGCTCGTCATCTTTTCGAAATCGAGGGCCCGAGATGGGCATTGGGAGAGCAGACGACTGGCAAGAGGAGCGTTTTGCTTGACTCATGCCGCCGCCGCCGCCTCGAAGCTAGCCGGCCATGCCCATGTGCGTCTCCCACGCTTATTGGACGGGCTCGCCCAATGCGGCCACCCTCCGCGCAGACCAGCCTTAGCGGGGATTCATCTTGGCATGGGTTGGGACCCATACACGAACCTAACCATATTGACCCGGTTGTGCAACGGACCACAATCTGCAACGAAATACCATGGGTTTTCAAATCGCCATATAGTACTAACGAATAGTAGTCCGAAGTTATAACTTCATATACTAACAGAACTTATTTTCAACAGTACTATAGTAGCAATAAAATAGCTAAAACTAATTAATTAATATAACGCGATCACAAACCA
This sequence comes from Pseudomassariella vexata, assembly GCF_002105095.1. NCBI lineage: Eukaryota > Fungi > Ascomycota > Sordariomycetes > Amphisphaeriales > Pseudomassariaceae > Pseudomassariella > Pseudomassariella vexata. The sequence continues at coordinate 96,709 of NW_024467986.1, read as the reverse complement.
ATTAATTATCGAAGCTACTTGTACACTTCTAATATTACCTTTCTCTTCCCGTAACCTTGAATTATTAGCTATATTAAGTACCCCTCTGGCCTACAGTTACTTCTTTTTGGTTAGATAACGCTTACTAAGTAGGTAGTTAGTCTCCTTAAGGTACTCGCTATTTTAGTATAAAAGAGTATTCTCATATATTATTACGGTATATAAATAGTCATTACCTTGTCGCTTTTATATCAATGTTTAAGACTTGTTACGAACCATTAAACCTGGACCAACAAAGAAGGCCTGTTGGCAGGCCAGAGTGGACACGCTCGCTAGGATCACGGGACCCCGCATCGGAAGAACGACGGAACGAAAGGTCACGTGACTAAGTACCTCGGTACCTGGATATATTGGATCGAGATAGATCCAGTTCGAGCCAGGCTCGAGAGGATCATGGATCGATCCAAATGATCCAACAGGATCAGTGAAGGAGAGATGGATATATAATGGACAGGACTCCCAGGCATTTCATAGATAGACAGTCTCTACTTCAGTCATCAATCTAAGCATCAATATAACCCATTGGTGAGGCAAACTGCCTTGACGACTCTATTCCCAGTTACCCTACTTGAATACTTCAGTTACCCAGAGCCCTATACTCCATACGTCAGACCCCGATATTATTGCTAAGGACTCCGCAGCAGGACTTACTTACTAGCACAAACCCTTACAGACTCTTTAGTGGTTTACGCAGCTAGACTATTATAGGTTTCGTTACAAGGGTCTGAACACGTTATCGGTCCTTCGTACGGAGTTGCTGTGTACACTTTTCCTTTGGATGAGGCATCGTTGTAATAGTTCCCGTAGTTCTGTGCAAATAATTGAGATCAAGCTAGGCAGGAAAATGTTGGCTCTTGCTGTCTTTAGAGTAGTAGCGTGCACGGGCCGGCCCCGTCGGTACTTGGCATGGGGGTGGTATTTCGGCCTGACACCATAGTTACACCTGCAAGGAATCAACCATCACAGATGCAAGTGGAGTTTCTTTCGCCAAACATCCAACGACTATTCTGCTTTTTTACTAGTCTATTCGTGGTAATTACCAGTGACCTCAAGCGCTCCACTATGATTATGGTCGCCGGTTTTTTCAATGGGCGAAGGCACAAAAACTTGAATATTGGCTTCCGCGACAATCAACCAGTTGCCACCTAGACTAGCATTCGACCATATTAACTAACCTTGACTTGACATATGTCTCAAATGATTTGGTTTGCATGCTGTGGTACGGTATGTCCAACCAGTGCATGCGCTCCAATAGCGTCGGCCTGATTGAGACGGCCGCAGTTGGTCCACACGCTCGCTCTTGCATAGAATTAGTATGCGAGGAGTGAATTCTCCAAACACTGGTCTTCTACCATGGTCAATTACACCCCACTCGAATCAACATGGCCAATCTCACTCATGTCGTTTCTACTGTATTTATTCACTCATTTGCTCAATTACTGCAACGGTGGACTCGTTCATGCTCAGCTTGTTCATGCATTGATATAAACGAAGCAACACACCCACAGCTGATTATTCGCTAAGAATGGTTGAAGGGTTCTGCGTCTATGAAGATAGATAAGCATAGCTACGACCACCCAACAACCGACACGTCAATCAAATTTGATTCCGTTGCCAGATCTATAGCCTCGTAAACAATCAACCGGAGATCCTGCCCCCCACACTCCCCCCCTCTCTACCGTGCTCTGACCGATGATTTGATATTATTCCTAGGTATCCCGGACTTTCATAGTCTGTCAAGTCGCAACTACTTGCCCAGAATGGACCAACAGCATCGCTCACCGCCTGCACAGTAGGTATATTCAGGAGGACGGCAGACTCTTCTGTTTCACACAGCAGCATCGTGCTGGAGACTAATGTGGTACTCTACTGCATACGCATAAGGTATATTCACGAGTCGCGCCAACGGCGGCTTATTGGACCAGCCGGTTCAGCTGCGTGTTCTAGAAGCCAGATGGATGCATTTTAGACGGGTTCCAAGGGGCTACACTAGAGCCTAAGAATGCCATCTGACGTAGCACCTGGTCTTACCGCAACACGCCGCCCCCCAGAAGTATGCAGCAGGATTGCATTTCTCCGTCGTTGGTTTTGTTTGAACTCCTGGAGAAGGACCGCATCGCGACTTCTGCAACTAGCTTAAAATGTGTTCGATCCAAAGGCAATTATCCCCTCAAATAATGGGACCCAGATCGCCAAGAATTTGAAACACCGCCGGCGGCTGTCGTTACCACATTCAAACAATGGAGATTGTCTTCGATTCCTTTCCCCTCCGAATTGCCCCTTCCAGCCTTCTAGGACGCTACATAACCCGGTACACAACCCGGTACAGTGGGTACCAACTCCCCAACGTTGGAGTTGCGACTTGTTACGCAAGCTCTTCATTTCTTAGCCAGCCACCATAGAACCGTGGCAAACGTAGGAACCCGATGCTCGGTCTGAGCGAATTTCGCCGTTTAACTCGGCACCGATAATCGAGAATTTAAGTAAGCAAGGTAAGGGAACGGAAGCGCTTCCATGGAAACTGCCAAACTGCTGGTAGCGATCTCACGTCGAACTTGAGTCCGCCGCCAATCTTATTGGTTTGTTGTGGTAGGGATGGCATTCCCGCCTTATACTACGAGTGCGCCATAACGGAATAAGAGCCGTGCGCCGAAACCAAATGTATGAAGGCCATTGATGTGGCGCCAGCCTAGGTCGTATCTCCGATCTTCTTTTCTTCGAAGCCCGGTTTATTTGGAATGAATCGGACATCCCGCATCTGAAAGCCCACAAGGTTAGGGTGAGTTTAATATATGAATATATCATGAAAGTTTCCCAAGCTCAAGGGGTTGTTTACCCGTGGTGAGCATCCTCCGGCTCCGGAATGACTTAGCCGAGATTAACCGAGATCCAGGGATTCGGAACTTTTTTCTACAAGGTTACACAACTGCCACTAACAACCATTACCAATAGCGAGAGAGATAATCTCTGCAGAGCTCATCGCCTTTTCCAACCAGACACGAATTCTCAAATCTCCCATTTCGTATCAACACGCGCCTTAGATTACAGGTTAGAGAACGAAACTTTCCAGCTGCATCTGGATGCACAAAGCCGTTCCGGCGCTCCCGGTGCTCCCGTTATCATGGTTGGCGGCACACTTGCAAGGGTTATATCGTCCTATTTGTACTCTGAGTCTACGTATATGTCGTTACGGAAGAGCGAACAAGATGTGAAATTGACGAACTGCTAAAGACGGGTGCACGACGGGGTGAGCCGTGCGGAGGAGCATCCCCAGTAGCTGCAGGACGAAAACTTTCGACTGACATGAAGCCCAACTTTATTTGATTAAAGTAGACGAGTTTTGGTTTCCTTGGTATAACCTCTAAGGTGGATGCGAATGCGAGGGAAAGAGTGAAACTATCTGACATTTGCCGTTCTTTTGCTAATAACTCTAGAATGCTGGAGAAGTTACCAATTCAGCGGGACGCGCTACAGGTCGAAGTCGCCGAGCTTCAACCTCGCCTGCATGGTTGCACTTGATGAGAAGAGGACGCCGACAAATCCCGAACCAGTAGGGTTGTTGAGACGTTGCAGCATGGGAACACCAGCTGGACGCCAACCAAACGGTTAGGATAGGACATTGTGGCGGGAGAGCATAATCGTGCAACACTTACCACATTGCGGCAACGAATAACGGCCGTCAGTGGGATAATTTCGTGGCTTGAAGGGATTCAGCAAACCTGGCAGTCGGGATTCGCTCGGGGTCTGGAAATGGGTCAATTCGGCCTTCGAAAATCATCATCGTCCCATACACGCATGATATCATGGATAGTTTTCGGAGCTTTCCTGGCAAATTGGCTGGAAAGTGATGTTTCTTTTAACCGCCTGCTTACGTCCATTTTTCGTTTGTAAACACGATGTTTTTCATATAAGACCAATATAGGCACTCACACGGTCAAATCGTGCGTTTTGTTTCGACAATCAGATCACAGCGGAGCAATTCGGATATCTTGCACCGAGCTCCCCCGCCTCCCCACCCATTCTAATCCGTACAACATACAACCTTATACGCCAAGTCCCTCTTGAAGACAACATCACACGCACGTCATCATTCCAGAATAGAGACTGCGATTTTCTCAACGCCACAAAAGCAATTGAATTCACGGCATCACCTATCATCCGATTAACCAGATCAATTTTGCCCTTCGGCCGCTGTACTACCTCCCACATCTGATCAAGCCGCCAACATGAAGGTCGTGTCGAAAGAAGAAGAGAAGGCACACTACAATGTCGTGCTCAAGGGTGGCTTCATCGGCGGCTCCCTAGGCGTTGGCCTGGGTGTGTTGGGCGTCATCGGCGCTTCGAAACGGTATCCAGCCTTCCGGGGCCTAACTTTACCCTTCCGATCGTTCTTGGTGACGTCCACAGCGACATTCGGCGCCATCGTCAACGCAGAGCGCTGGAGCAATGATTTTCAAAAGCGTAATAATCCGATGAGCTTCTACAAAGACGAAGCGACGCGGGTCATGGAGCTAGCACGCGAGCAAGAGACCACTATGGAGCGCCTCCAGCAATGGGGCAAGACGAACCGGTACAGCATCGTCTTCGTGTCGTGGCTGGCGGCCATGGGCTTATCCCTGGGTCTCGTCGGCCGCAACAAGTACCTGTCGACGTCGCAGAAGCTCGTGCAGGCCCGTGTGTACGCCCAGGGCCTGACGCTCGCGGTGCTGGTGGCCACGGCCGCCTTCGAGACGCACGACGCGCGCAGCGGGCAGGGCCGCTGGGAGACGGTCAAGGTTCTCGACCCGAACGACCCCGAGCACAAGCACCTCATTGAGAAGCGCATCCATAAGGAAGAGTACGAGGGACAGGATCTGTGGAAGGACATGGTTGCTGCTGAGGAGAAGAGGATAGCCGAGCGCAAGAGCCAGCAGTAGCAGACGCCCGAATTCGAAGCTGCCCAATCCCAATAACGAGCGAATGGTGGTGGAAATTCATGTTGTTTCCTGATTTGAGCAAGACAGCCGAGCAGCGAGCCGCTGGCTTGGTGGGTGGGGGTGGCTTTGCATCTCGACTTGTAGAGGCCGGAGTTTGGCGTCATTTCCTGGCGTTTCAATTGGGTAGTGTTCATCACTATCCTGTAGAGGATACCCATCGAATAAACTGGGAGGCATTGGTCCATAAAATGGGTGAGGTCCTGAAAAGTATTCGGGTTGACGGAAAGCATGCTGGGCCCTACGTGTACACTGACGGTCGATAATGGATAAGGCGTCAAACCGATACAGATACAGATACAAATACAAACAGACCTGGTGTATCTTCAAAGCAAACTGCGCTCCCATTGTGAATCATAGCTCAAAACAATCCCCTTTCCAAGTACCGGGGTGTTCCCACGTACGCCTATTCATTGGATAGATATCCGGGGCTGCCACCCAGGCCTCGATATCCCGCAGCAGATGGCGCTAGCTTACATAGCTTTCTCGTTTACTCAGACTTCGATCGTGAAGTGGCTGATTTGCGAATAGTACGCATGGACGGCTAGCTCCAATATCCACACGTCACTGAACACTTCCCCTCCGTCAAACCCCCCTATTACCACGAGCCGGCTATCATATAGTATCGAGCCGTGATAACCCCGGCCACTCGGTGGCAGACCGTACACTTTCCTCTTATCCCAGGTCATCGTCACTAGGTTGAGCAGGAGCACATCATTCGAGTACTCATTTCCATCGTGGCCGCCCACGACGAACAAATAAGACCCTACTATCGTCGCTGTATGAGATAACCGCCGAAACGTAATAGGTATACTCACGGCCTTCCAGATGTGCGCATCGACGTCGTACACCCATACGTCGTTGAAGCACTCTCCACCATCTGACCCACCGTAGATGATGAGCTTGCTTCCGACCATGTTTGCCGTATGATACCCCCTCGCCTTGGGTTTGTTGTCAGTCGAAGGCATGCCGCCGCTCGGGGACCCAGACGTCGGCCCCGATACCAACTTCCAGCTCATCTTGTGTATATCGGATACATCCAGCCTCCAGATGTCATTGAGTGCCCTGACGCCGTCACCGCCGCCAAAGACGTAGATTCCGTTCTTGTATAAGCAAGCCGTATGTGCCCGCCGCGCGCTGGGGGCCCGATCGCCCACGATCCGCGGCCGATGCCAGCGGAAGTTGACAGTGTCCAGCACATAGACATCATTGTAGTATGCCGGGCCGTCGCCGCCGCCGAAAATGATAAGTTTCTTCCCCACGGCGGTGCATGTCATGGCCCGAAGTGGAACAGGCATGTCACCGACTACGTGTGGACTGCTCCAGTGGAACGAGTCCGCATCCAGCACGTACAGCTCGTTGAAGCAGGCGCGCGAGTCGCAGCCCCCGAAGACGAAGACGTTGCTACCAACCAGCGTCGTCGTATGTGCGCGGAGGGGCGTGTGAGAGACGCCCGACACGGGGGCGCGCGACCAGTACATGCCCGACGACGGGGCAGCGGGCACGTCGAGAGCCATCTTCGAGTCTTGGAGTGGGGGGAAGGCAGTGTACGGGCCTCTCAACCGCGTCGAGGCGGTGGTTTTGCGAGGGGCGGCGGCTGTCGTCGTCGTCGAAGTGCCGCCTACGCTGGTCTGTTGTTGCTTGCTGGCGATGGCGGACGTTGACCGCAGGCCCATCGGCCGTTTCGAGTCGCTATCTATACCGTCGGTGGACGTGTCTATTGGGGGCACTGGGGAATTAGCAGCAGAGGCGGAGGCGCCATTGCCATTGGGTTTGAGGGCGGGCGTCGGTGTCGGGTGTGGCGGCGGGGGCGAGGCGATAGGAGCTTTGGCTGTGAACGATTGCGAGCGCTGCCGGATCGACGTCTCTGAGGCCTTGCGGCGGCCGTGACTCTGGCTCTTGGACGATAGGTGACCCGGCGTATGACTGCGTACCGGTAGGTTGGGTGCGCGGTCGAGAGCCTCCTCGTGCTCCTGTTGGGACTCCCAGTCGGAGCCGGGAGCCGTCAGTTGGATCTTCTGTGACCTCACCGTCCGGTGTTTGTTGGACGATGGCGGGCGGGGATTATCGGCCATGGCAGCGGTTGTCGTGATTGACTGTCATTGCCCCTCCTGCCCTTATGTTGCTGTATTTTGCAGTATCTCGAAAAGTCGATCGGCAGTCGTGGCAAAGGCAACAATCTGGGGCGGTGGACTTGGCTGGCACGCAGCTTATGTTGATGTTGGTCGGTAACTTGTTTGGAGTAATTTGGTTGCAAGTCTCAGCATTGCAGGTGCAAATGCAGATGCGGCTTTCGGTATCGCAATGAGTGCCCAGGTGATACTGCAGGAGGTAGGCCAACACACAAAACATAAGGTACGGAAGATCGCGTCGGATTAAGTTGCAGGATGATAGACGATAATTAATACGTCGCATGTTATGATTATTATGCGTTCACAGCCGCATCGTGTTTGGCCGGGGATCCCCCTTCAATCTTCTTTTTAGTACATAGTAAAGCTACTTTACTTCGCAGTATCCAATGTATCTGCGCAGACGGCAGAAGACAGACCTGAAAGCCAGCAGGCTGGCAGGCTGTAATAAGGCCCCTGCATTAGGAAGCTGCAGCTGGCCATCATCAATCAAGAGCGAGCTGAGCGCCGCCGCCTGTGGCCTGGCCTAGCTCTATGCCGTTCCGGAGAGTTCCAATTCGGCTATCATGACCTAGACAAGGTTGCATTGCAGTGCAGAGACACCACGAAGCCTGTGATGATCCACTGTCTGCAATTGGCCCGTTTGGAAGTTTCAGAAAAATCTTGTTGGTTGTCAACATTTGACCCCTTGTGCTGCCTTGTCACCTGATTGATAATTATTAGGATATCTGGTCTATCTGGTGCATGACGATGATGCACTGCTGCGTTCATCTATTTGGAGCACATACCTGACACAACGCGTTCAGTCACAGCGAACGCAGGTGAAGTCCAATAGCACCCAGTAGTCTGTAGAGACTGGCACTCTTGGATCCATGCGGCATGCCATGTCAATGCAAATTGTATGGCATTCTTAATTTTATTTGTTGTTCTACCGTTGGGTTTAGCTGATCACGAGCAGCAGCTACCACCTAACCTTACTTGGGACACTAAAGAGCCCGAACAAGCGGGTAGTTTACAAGACTTTCCATACTCGTTCAGTTCTTGACCTCCAAAAACATGTTTAAGAGAATATTCAAAGTGCCACCTTGTTGTTGACGTTGACCAATGGTCGAGGCACTCTGGACCCACTATACTCAATACACAATTGGTGGGGCAAGCCGCTCGTCTAGATCGAGGTCTGAAAATTCCATGTCCAATTGATACTGTACGGCCAATAAAATTCATGCATCGACATCTCATCTCAAGAGGCCAACTAGTCGCTTAACGGTCGAGGTTGGGTGATTGATTCATCAAGAATTCGAAATGACTGCGAACGGGCCTGCCGAGGCGGCGGCTGTTTCAGCTACTGCCTCTGGGTCTGATGGAGCTGTCAAGCGGCTAAGCGACAGCGATGGATTAAGTGGCCGACCCATCGATACGGTCGATGGCCCAGCATTGAAAAGACTCAAGACAGAACATACAGATGAAGACAGCATTCAACCGCCGTCGACAGATAGAAGAAAGGGAACCGCGCCTGTCAAGGCGGAGTGAGTTTCTTCATTGAGAACCCACGGGGCATCTGCTTACAGCTCTCCAGGTATCTCATCCCTACCTCCGACTTGAACGCTCAGGTCCAGGTAGACGACGATGCAGCCGAAGCCTCTTCGCATAGAGATGACCCCGCCAATGGCAACCCAGATGCACGGGGAGACCGCAAGGGCAAAGACAAGAAGGGGAAAGGTCGTGCCAAACAGAACGGCCAGAACAAGGAGCGGACGTACGGCCACTTCTCGGATGAAATCAAAATCTGCAACAGCATCAACTTCTCCAACGAGTTCTCGCCGCGCGAGTGCAAGTTTGCGGGGCGGTGCAACATGTGCCACGATCTACGCAAGTACTTGAGCGAAGGCCGACGGGGCGACGTTGAGAGCTTTGGTGGTAAATGCCCCGTCTTCGAGAAACATGGCCGGTGTCCAGCTGGATGGAGATGTCGTTTTATCAAAAGTCATTCCAAAGAGCTTGAGAGAGAGGATGGCCGCAAAGAGATGGTTCTCGAAGGGGCTGCCGATGACGACGATCAGAGACCTGGGGTCGTCAATGTCGCAACCAACGATCAGAAGTGGACTTTGGCCAAAAAGAAGGCTAAGCTTGAGAAATCGGATGAGTACATCAAGTGGCTCAATGCCGATATGGACCTCACCCGAGAGTTCTACAACCGCAAGAAAGCATCCGGCAACGACAACCCGTCCGAAGCTGAACAGACTGCTCGAGAGGAAATGCGAGCTCAATTCGTCGACCCGCCATTCAAGGCGTCAGAGAAGAGACGACTCTACTTTGGCAGGGAGACTCCGGTATTGGCACCGCTTACAACACAGGGTAATATGCCTTTCCGCAGACTGTGTGTAGAACTTGGTGCCCAGGTCACTTACTCCGAGATGGCAATGAGCATGCCTCTTATACAGGGCCAAAAGGGGGAATGGGCATTGATGAAGGCTCACGAAACGGAGATAAGTCCTCCTCGGTTCACCCCTTCGTCAACTTCCATTGTTAAAGACTACGACAACTCTAGAGATCTCAAGTACGGTGCGCAAATATCTGGCAATCTGCCGTGGGTGGTTATCAAGGCGACTGAGGCTCTAACACAATATCTTCCCCACCTCCGCGTTGTCGATCTCAACTGTGGCTGTCCCATCGATATGGTTTTCAAGGAAGGTTCTGGCTCCGCGCTGCTCGATACGCCGCCGAAGCTGGAGAGGATGATTAGAGGAATGAATGCCGTCTCTGGCGAGGTACCCATCACCGCAAAGCTGCGGACTGGCGTCAAAGATGGACGACCGAATGCAACCAAGCTTATCGAGAGGCTAGCTTTCGGCAGTGATGACCAACGAGACAGACTCGGAGCCGCTGGTTGTGCTGCGGTCACTCTCCACGGACGAAGCCGACAACAACGATACACAAAGAGTGCAAATTGGTCATACATCGCAGAATGTGCAGCATTGATCAAGACGTACAACGAGCAGAAGAGCGAGCTAGCGGACACAATACGAGAACCGGACGCCAACACACAGGCCAACAATAACGATGGCAAGATGTACTTCGTTGGCAACGGTGACTGCTACTCCCATGTCGAATACTTCGACCACATCGACAATGCCAAAGTCGACAGCGTTATGATTGCCAGGGGTGCGATGATTAAGCCATGGATCTTTGAAGAGATTGAGAAGGGACAATACTTAGATAAGTCAGCCACCGAGCGACTTGGTTATATCGAGAAGTTTGTTCGTTTCGGTCTGGAGAACTGGGGCTCAGACGAGCTGGGCATTGGCTTCACTCGACGATTCCTGCTTGAGTGGCTGAGCTTTACTTGCCGATACGTTCCGGTCGGCCTTCTAGAGTACCTCCCGCCGAATTTGAACGACCGCCCGCCCGCCTACAGAGGGCGCAACGAGCTTGAAACTCTTCTTGCCAGCAGCAATTACAAGGACTGGATCAAGATCAGGTAAGCCTCCCAAACATTGCCGGTCTTGGGGTTTGTACTAATTACGTTTGCAGTGAGATGTTCCTTGGACCTGCTCATCCGGGCTTCAAGTTCCAGCCAAAGCACAAGTCTAATAGCCATGATATGGAGGCAGAAGGATAGAAAAGCAGGATTTGACAGTACTGCAATACCGAAGATCGACGTTATGCAGGCTAGCTACTTAAGTAGGTCATGGTTTGTTTCTATTGACCTCAATAGCTCAGCTTATGATGTAGCTAGCTACCTACGGAGCTACCCAACGTCCGCTGTGAGACTATAGATAGATAGACATCACAGCTTGTAGCGCGTTCTTAAGCCATCAAATGAAAACACGAATCACTGCAAACATGGTACTGAACTTGGCTTGACAACCCGTAAAAAGTCTTCACAGCTACGGTGTCGCAGGTACTTGATTTGGCCATGACAGTTTTCCTGAAAAAGAAGATGGCCATCATGGCGGAGTCGGAAGTAAGGCAATGCTGCGTTCGACTTTCGCAGTTGTTTCACTTCTGCATTGGGATACAGCATGACAAAAGGAATGAAAACCGTCCCCACCCCGCCCCGGCTATAGAGGTTGTGTTGGAGATCAACTTCTTCTACCTGGCATCAGTATGCAATTTTGCTCGAAAGGTCTGAATCTTTCCATATGCTCATCGTAGTTTATACATATATAATGCATGGCCTGAATTCCCTCCTAGGGTATCTGTGACTGTTCTTCCCAATAACTCACCTTATGTCGGAGGCAGGTACAAGGCGAGTCCCGAAAGGTTGACTAGCCGAGGCAGCGTTGTTTCCCGCCATGAGAAATTACATCCAGCTCGTGAGGCGACTTTGTAGTTGACAGTAGGATGAAGCTTGTTGCATTAAGTCGTGGTTCAGATGCGTACTTCTACAACCCGCTGAACTGAACTTGCTATTGCATCTGAGGTGACGTGTTGGGTTGTGATCGGCACGTGCTGTCCTGTGATGTGACATAGAAAAGCGAACTTGGTCCTACAAACGGACATACACTTGGATTTACCTACATGAGTACGATCTTATGCGGTTCGAAGGTATGAGTTCCCTATATGTTTTAACCCTTGGCCTCCTGCTGCCCTACTTGAGAAAGTACAGTGGGATACCTAGAAGTACTCCGAATTGAGGTCGCACCTGCTGTATCCTGCGGTTCAAATGCCATGTCACTCACTCTCTGGGAAGGAGCACCTAAGTCCACACTCCCAATACTTCAGTGAACCAATTTGGAGTTCAAGGAAGCAGCGTGGCCAAACCGCCTTTTCGGGTGCCTGCTTCGTCCTCGTCATTCATGCAATGCCCCAGTAACACTGGCTTGAATCTGTGTCGCCGCTATATTTTGACTGCACGGCGTGCCTCCTACCTGCTTCAAGATGGAACGCGCCGGTCGCAACAAAATCATAGAGCTGGAAAAGAAGCTCAGTTACGTCAAAGCCGACCAGAAGAAGTTCGACACCGCCCTTGACCTCATTCGTGAGACCGCCACCCGCCTGAAGTTGACGTGGGCCAATATTGACGCAGAAGCTGAGGAAGAGATGAAGCAGAGAACTAGAAAGATCAAGGCACATGGACAGGTCTCACAGCAGGGTATGGATGACATGATCAAGGATAACATCGCTCGGGATCTGTTCCAGGCTAGGCTTACCAGAACAAGATCCCAATAGACTTGAACGCCCCCATGAGGCTTCCTACTCAAAGGTTATCGGACCTGGCGTCCCGAGGCTCTTCAGCAGTGCTTCTCCTTACGTCTCCCAGCTCAGATACTGGAGTAAGCCAACCTGACCAAGATGTGCTAGGGGTAACACGGCTCACGGAAAATTGCCTCTTCAATGACCATTAGACTCATGTTATATCTAATCAATACCAAATTATCAAGTCGCGTCTCTCGTTTGCAAGATCTGGCCGTTACTCATCCTTCGCCAGATGGGACCGTGCTCCCTTCAGAGCAGCGAACTACATCTCTCCCATCAGACCAAAACATGTCTATGTCGACAATTTGAGGTACCCATCTAGTTCATCCTGAGCCAGACAGGTATATCCTCTAACCTTTACATAGCATTGAGGGTCCTTTACTTGTCATGGTTTGGATGCTTCACGCAACACGAAGCGTGGTCGCCAGAGCGAAGAAGGCTCTGAGTATGCCTCCTCAGACGGAGATTCCGAACAAGCTCCTGCGAACTCAAGACATTAGCTCAAACCGAAACCATGGCTCAACTTCGCCAGTACAGCCAGACTCTAGCTCATCTGCTCGACCACCATGCCGCTACCAAGTAATCAAGTCATTCAAGGCAGCCAGCGTCCATTCAAAGCTACCGCAATGCATATCGGCACGTACGACACCAAATAATACCACAGATGAACAGGTATGGGCTGGACCAAGAAGTAGAAGTAGAAGAGCTACACGTCAAATTAGCAAGAATAGTGGTAAGGCCGATAGTGGGCAATGGAGTTTAAACCGGGCATTACTTCGTCGATGGAGTCGAATGGAGCAGATCAATTCTTGTGTTCGCCTTTCTATGTCAAAAGATGGGACATAGCTTCTAGTCATTATTAGGGTCCGATGTTGAATACTAACTGGCTCCTACTCATGTCTACTTGAATGCCTACTCTATGGCGTATTCAGTTCAGCACACTGGCAAGGTAGAATGAGAACCAGGATATGGGTTCAAAGTAAAGAAAAACAAATCCAGCTAATGACTGGGAACTTGATCCATATTGTTGCTACCAGGATGGAAACTTGCGGAAGTAGATCAAAAGAACATACCTAATATGGTGAGAAGAATATATGTAGCCATTTCCAACGTCGCCCTGCTAATAACTAATACATACTGCGACGTACCGAGCGCAAAGCTCACTGCCCCCGGAATCCATAGCTTTTCACTCTGCTAAAGTAGAACGCCTTGTCATTTTTTAGCGTGAACTCACCCCAGTCATCCGTCAACTTATTGTAGCTCCAGAAGCCTTTCCACATGAGCTTATTGTTCTTGGCTGCCTTGCCGGCGCTCTTCAGCGATAGCTCCATTCTATACATATATTTAGGACCGACGCCATTCGTCTCGACGAAGAGATCACCCTCGACATCAGCCAAATCCCCATCTGGGTTGTCGATGGTCGATGAGAGGCGCCAGCGCCCTTTCAGGGCGCCGCTAATTACGGCGGAAGGCAAATGAGGCGCGCCGTTGTTCTGGTGTTGCATCAGGTTGTCCTTTGTGAGATGATGTACCACGTCTTTGGGCTCGTCGGTTGTGAGTAAGCTTATGACAGCACCATCACGGAAAAAGCGGAGATAGCGATAATAGGTGACAATGTGGACTGGGCTGTTCCAGGTGATGTGATGACCTGATGCTTGGCCGGCACGAATGTAGTTCACCGTACTGATGTAACATCCATTGAACCGAATTCTGGGACGTTGGCGAAACATCTTCAGCCAAGACGAAGCGTAGAGCGTGTGGATTAAGGCGTGCGTGGTGGCCTCGCTCTCATCAGCCCGTCGTTGCTGAAGTTCTTCTACGCCGCAGAGATTCTCACCAAGCTGAAGTTCAGGGTCGAGTGTCTCCCAGGTTATTTCCTTCTGCCAGTGATACACCATGCTGCCGAACCCGAATTCGGAGCCGAGGCAGACGCGCCGCCATATTTGGTCTTCTGTGGCGATCAAGTAAGCGAACCGCTTACAGACCTGAGAAAGCCGGACGAAGTCGCCGACATCCAAGATAGCTACATCTCGAAGGATGTGGAGGAGGATCTCATCAGGCAAATCTGAAATGGGACATGGCGGCGTGGGCATTCCCTCAACTTCTGCTGTTGACCCTTGCACGCTCATACCAGCGAAGCTTGCGATCAGGTCTGGCAGAGACAGCGTGGGACCGTCCAGGGAATGTTGTGCAACATTGGGCACCGTGATGGGGGCGTTCGATGGGTTGATTTGAGCTGGCTTCCACCGTCCAGGGAAATGCTTGTTCTTGTAATCTTGGTCGACCCGGCTGTCCATCCGAAAGGCCTTGCGGTACAAGCGCAAGCTATCGCCGAGCTTGCCGGTGGTCTCCCTGTCCACGGCCTTTTCGTAGAATTCCAGCGCTGTCTCTGGCTCCTTGTTATCAACTTCCGACGATTCAACTCTCACTGGTTCCCCGGCTGCCCCATGCGTGCTCAGCTCATCGAAGGCATGTCCTTGAACATACTCATCGTCGTCCTCGAGCTGTGCAGCACCTTTGGGTACTGCTGTCCTCTTTTGTGATGCATCTGGCTTTCGGGGCGGCTTGGAGGCAGATGAGGAGGGCCCTGCCTGGCTTGACGGCTGCGAAGCCTCAGGCTTCTTGGACCGGGCTGTTACTTCGGCCCGCCACTGTGCTCGAAAGGTTTCTAGTTCCGATTGTATCTTCTCTGGTGTTTGCTCGATGTTGTGTGGTTCTGATGACATTGAGAGCAGGTTATAAATCTAAAAGGTGTATCATGTGGTAACCGTCAAGACCTTGGATAAGATTTGTGGATTCTAGGGAGATATCAGGTTGATAATTCACAGATACCGTTGGGAAATGCATTGTGAGATTAAAGCACGTTGACACATATGGAGGTGAGATGGTTTTTTATCTTATCGTTAATTTGCTGCTAGCCTTTTGAATGGACAAAGAGCTGCAGCGACTTGCAGGGGTTAGAGATCTCGCCGTTACATTGGCGGTGACATCATAAAAAGAGCTTGGCCCCGTCAGCCCGAAGGGCGTGAGTGCCACTTTCCCCGTTATTTCCAGAAGCTCGGATCCGGTAAGGTACGGGTCTAGACCGAGGTTCCGAGCTCGATAACTCAGATAAAATTGATACCTTTTCCACATTTACCTAAGTATTTATGACGCGCAGAATACTCTAGAGCTCGATTCCGTGATCGCAGCTAGGTTTTTGCCGTCGCCTCAATCACGCCCCCTCATCATCTCAACCACAATCATCCCTCACCTATTTTAAATTGCACGACGTCCTTCAGGCTACATCGAGCTTACACCAAGGGCCTTTCCCGGATATCCGGGGATTGCCCACGATGAGTGCTCCTTGTAACCATAGCGACAGTGGCCAAACATACGGTAGACACTCTGCTCCTGAGGACGCTTTTGCGGGACGAACAATGCTATCATCCCAAGACAATGGCGGAGGCGCCGACATGGACATTTCGGCGCGCCAGAAAATGCTGTCAGCCATCTCGGGCAGCTTGTTGACTTCTTTACTCGGTGCGTCATGCTCTCTCTTATTCTTTTTTTTGTGCTGGCGCTGGCGGATTCAGAACGGTCGCATGCTAACTATGGACACACAGTGACACCTCTCGATGTGGTGCGCGTTCGACTGCAGTCACAAGGCGCACCTCAAGTATACACGGCAGATCTTTCAAAACTTGTCGCATCGACGCCGAATGCATTTCGACCATCGAGTCTTGGAGTTACCGCCTGCTGTCGCGAAGTTTTCTTCATGAACAATAACGCTGAAGCCTGTGTTGTTGGGCCACGAATAGAAGGTTTAGGCGGATCAGCTGCGCCTGGCGACTGCGCCATAGAACAGACCCAGAAAAAAGCTTTCAACTCGACACTCGACGGAATGCGGAAAATTGCCCGCAACGAAGGACTCACAACACTGTGGCGAGGCCTTTCTCCGACACTCGTCATGGCCGTGCCAGCCAACATCATTTACTTCACGGGCTACGACTGGCTGCGGTTCAACAAATCAAGCCCCATAAATAAAGTGTCTTCGGACGGCTATGCACCACTTATTGCTGGAGCCGCAGCCCGAGTTGTTGCTGCGGGGGCCGTGGGCCCCATCGAGCTGTTCCGAACTCGGCTTCAGGCATCCTCGGGCGATTCGACGACAAATCATCTCGCAAACACCTTCAAGGGCATTAAAGAAATGGTTGTCGCCAATGGGTACAGGTCTCTGTGGCGTGGCCTCACCCTCACTTTGTGGCGGGACGTACCATTTTCCGGCATGTACTGGTGGGGGTACGAAACAATCCGGGGCAAACTCACCGATATTCGAGCAGAGCGTCGGGGTCGGCCCTTGGTGCGGGAGGACGGTTCACGAACCCGAGCGCGTAGTCGATCGCAAAGTAGGGAGAATCACACCGCAACCTTCATGGATAGCTTTACCGCAGGGGCTTTGTCGGGCGCTTTCGCTTCCATCATGACGATGCCATTTGATGTTGGCAAGACTCGCACACAAATATTCCGAGACCCTGCCAAGATCCCTTATGCAAATGCAGAGAAGACGACAGCACCAGAGCAGCGGTCACTGGTACAATTACTCTGGCACATTGTCCGCACCGAGGGTGTGGCTGGGCTTTGGAAAGGTTGGGTGCCTCGAACCCTGAGGGTGGCCCCATCGTGCGCCATCATGATTAGCAGCTACGAGATAGGAAAAAGAACCTTCAGGAGCATGAACGAGAGGGCGGCAAGGAAACAGCACGAAAGCTGAGGAAAGCCTGACGGAAACCGCATTCCCACCTGTTGATTATTTGTTGCACTGACCGGCGTTCTCCATGTTTATGATACCTACACATATTGCCCAAAAGCTTTTCTCCATAGAATTTGGTGGTGCATCATGAGATGATTTCAAGAGCAGAACCGGCGTTTCTGGGTGTAAGATGCGTTGTACACTAGCAAGACTTGGAGAGGCTCTAAAAGCCATCATTGTAATTAAAAAAAGCCGTGATCTTGTTAAGCGCTAATTTGGGATGATTTCCGCGTGATGAGGGCTACGAGGCAAAATCCATTTACACGTACATGCCGCTCCAACGCGAGCATTTCGCGACTGCTTTGACTCCGCAACGCGGTCAATACGCGTCTTGACGCGTTATCTTGTTTAATAGGGTTTAATTCGTGCCATCCTTGCTATTACGTGCCCTACTGATGACTTGAGGCTGCGCTTGCAATTTTCTGCCCTGCAACAATCCTACTGACCCTCCCGATTGACTATTGAGCTTCACCGAATTCAATTGTACCGTATCCACCGCCCCAACTGAGTTCCATCATCAATAGTGGAGAGTTGATGTTTAGCTCTTCCGTTCTATCTCGACTCGTCACGATTTCGTCCCCACGCATCTTGAAGTGTTTCCTCATTCAACCTCGCAGAGTAGTAGTACTTTTTTCTTCGCCGCAGAAACTTACAACTGCAATTGCATTACAGCATATTTCTGCAACATTTCATAACTACTCCTCTTTTCTCTTTCACACCATATTCACCCTCACCGCCTGCACAATGTCATCGACAAAACGCAAGGCCCTCACCACGGATGAGGGCAACAAGAAGGCCAGGACGGGTGGCAACGCAAGCATCACGTCCTTCTTTGGCGTCCCGAAGCCGGTTGCTGCTGTTACTAATGGCACTGCGAAGGGATTAGCTGCCGCTACCGCACCCGAGGCAACATCAGTCCTCAAGTTCGACAAGACGAAATGGGTAGAAGGCCTGACGGAAGAGCAGAAGCAGCTTCTGAAGCTGGAGATCGAGACACTGGACGACAGCTGGCTGGCTCATCTTAAGGACGACGTCAAAAGCAAAGATTTCTTGGAGCTTAAGAAATTTCTGGCCCGCGAAGAAAAGGCGGGAAAGAAGGTGTTCCCGCCAAAGGAGGATGTCTATTCTTGGTATGTTTTTCTACATGGACAAACTGCCCACCTGTCTGTCTACCACGATTGGCTGGAATTTGACCGAGCCTTACCTGCAAACGAATCTACGTCCAATCTAGAAGTCCAGTTGCTAACTTTGCCTGGCACATAGGTCACGACACACCCCATTCCACACAGTAAAAGTCGTCATCGTCGGCCAAGACCCCTACCACAACCACAACCAAGCCCACGGCCTCGCTTTCTCGGTCCGCCCACCGACGCCCGCGCCTCCCTCCCTTCGCAACATGTACATTGCCCTGAAAAAAGACTACCCTACCTTCACACCGCCGGCTAAGAATGGTGGCTTGCTCACACCGTGGGCCGACCGCGGCGTCCTCATGCTCAACACGTGCCTGACGGTGCGTGCACACGAGGCCAACAGCCACTCGAACCGCGGCTGGGAGAAGTTCACGCAGCGCGTCATTGACCTCGTGGCTTCCAAGCGCACCAGAGGTGTCGTCTTCATGGCGTGGGGCACGCCCGCAGGGAAGAGGGTTATCAAAGTTGACTCAAAGAGGCACTTGGTACTTAAGGCAGTGCATCCCAGTCCGTTGAGCGCAGCCAGGGGTTTCTTTGACTGTGGTCACTTCAAGAAAGCGAATGAGTGGTTGGTTACAAGGTATGGGGAGGGGAGCGAGATTGAGTGGGATTTGAACCCAGCGGCGACACCACCGTCTATGAAAAAGGAGGTAGAGAAAGAGGTAGAGAAGGAGAAGGAGAAGAAGACGAAGGATGACGTCCCGCCCGCGACTGTTGCGATAAGCAAGGATGGCGTCGAGGAGAAGAGCGTAATACTGGAGAAGGAGAGAGAGGCGGGCAAAGCTGGTGTCGCTGTCGAGGATAAGAACGCTACCGATTCAGAGGAAGAAGATGAGGAGGACTCGACGGAAAATGACAAGCTTTTCCAGTCGTTTGTCTCGGAAAACTACTAGTCCTCGAGCGGGAACGCATGGATTACGTGCGTACGGGGGGACTATTTGCTATGTAGGTATTGGATTGGCTGGAGTTTGTGTATAAAAGTACGATATAACGTACAACCCCACCTTTCTGGCCACCTAATCTACCAACTACAACAACTTTCGGCATAACAGATTATCGTCGGTATTGGCTATTATTATATAATGCCTCGATATTCAGAAAATTAGATTCAAGGCGCTCTCAACGATATCAATCAAGGGATATCCCAGCGCCAGGCTTCCCTCCGATGGGGCATTCCACGCTCTACCCTCTAATTATGACTCGGCGATGGCCTCAGCCATTCTGACGCGTCAATCGCGTCGATGAAGCTATCTAGGGATCAGGAAAACGCGCTGATTGGATGGATCCTCGAAATGGATCGCGAGGGTCGTAGCCCGTCGGCGCTATTCATCGCTAAGATGGCGTTGATTCTGTTACCTCAGGATCGTCGATCAGAGGGCCTCGGTCGCCATTGGGTTCATCGCTTTATTCAACGCCATCCAGAGGTCGGAAGTATCCAATCTCGACGCCTCGACCGTCAGCGATTTGATGGCCCATCGACGCAGAATATCGACGATTTCTTCGAGACGTACGAAGCCTTGATGTCAGCTCACGACTACTTTCCACATAACGTCTGGAATATGGACGAAACAGGCATCGCGATTGGCGAAGGGATCGAGGGTATAGTGTATGGATCGTCAGAGAAACATACAACATTCGTTCGGAGTGACGAAAGCCGCGAATGGGTCACTATAGTACATGCTATATCGGCGATGGGTAACTCGTTGACCCCAGCAGTAATATATACTGGCAAGAGCCTCCAAGCCCAATGGTTGAACGATTGCGATGATATACCTGATTGGCAATATACTTATTCGTCTAACGGTTGGATCAGTACAGATATCGCCGTTCGATGGCTTCGTGATATCTTTATACCTCGTACACAGTCAGTTGATCCCGACGAGCAGCGGCTCTTGATATTAGATGGTCATATCGCTCACGACAACGTTGAGTTTATGTGGTTAGCCTATTGTAACAAGATCTCGTATCGCTCGTTAGCGACCTCTCTCTCGATCGAGTACTGTTCTATTCCATTTAAAAAGTCGACGTTCCTCTCGCTATACATCGAGGCATATACGTAGTCGTTCACGATCAGTACTATACAATCAGGCTTCTCTGCAACTGGAATATACCCATTAGATCCATCGCGACCTCAGCCGACGATAGCCCCCCTATCAGAACGACCAACTACACCACCAACAGTTGGTAATTGGCTTGATCCGACAATAATAGCGACGCCAGTGACTAGCTTAGTAACTAGTGAGAGCCTGGCAGCGATTACGCCATTGCGATCGTCGCAACAGCTATTGTTTCGGAAGCTGACTCGTCGGCTAGATGTACAGAGCGTCGAGGTCGCTACTTTGACCCAACGTGTACACGCATTAGAAGCCGAGATAACTTCGCTACGCCCCAAACCACGTAAGAAGGTACGATTAGGGCCTAATGAACGATTTGGTAACATTGTACAGATTAAGGAAGCGATGGATCGAGCCCTTGAAGTAGAACGGCAACGAGACCAGGTACAACGTCGGAATCAGGTAATACTGGACCTAGCTAAGGCGTCAGAATCTATCAGATCTATACCTCAGGAAGCCCTAGAGCACAGCTTTCTATTAGAGCTGGTTGTACCTGAATAGCTATAATAGTACGTTGAATACACTGTTTCGAATACCTTCAATTGGATTACAGTATGTGGCCAGAAAAATATATAGCCAGAAAGATATATGGCCGGAAAGGTAAAGTTATACGTTGGATACGCTGTCCCAGGTGATTACCTCATTATCAGCTACATTGCACGGCCCCAAAATATAATCAACATTGCTTAGTCAACAACAGCTACATAGATGGCTAGTATGACGGTTTCATCACATTGTTTGGATGACTTCAATTCGTATACTGCCAATATACTGCCGAATAGGTAGTAACCACAGTACCTCTATATCCGCAATTGTGAAAATCATATTTAGCCCGTCCAGCTCATTAGCGGTAAAGATGGTCAAATGAGAAAACGTTTGCTTACGTGGTCTGACCTCGGTAACACAATACTTTATGCTGGTGCTCCTTATCGGAGATTCCAATGTCGCAAGATTAATTCATATGTTCCGGCATTTAATTATGAGACACCCTCTGAGATGGTTGCACGTCTTCAAACTCCACATTTTACCACGCCCTTGGGTCTTCGAAATTCGCATGTGAGAGGGAAAAAGAGGGACTATGGGGGGATTACAAAGGACTATCGGACGGAAACATTCCCCACGGCGTTACTACCGTTAAAATCTGGCCATGCCTACAGTTTCCTTGGCTTGATCTTCTCGCTGGCGTCTGCTATGAAAAGTTGCGGTAGCAGTGAACGTATAGCGAATGTGATTGGGCTGTTTCAACGCGCAAAAGCGCTTCAAGGGTTGGACTACACCATCGTGTGGTGTACCACGGGGCCGGCTTTTTGAGGGTATCGCGAAAACGTTCACTAGCATGTACAGGGTATCATGCAGAGATTCGGAAAGTGGATGACGTAGTAATTTCAAATCATGAGACGCTGTTAAAACAAAACCTGGCCTATGGGAAGCTCATGATTGCGAGCACTACACGGCATTGCGCATTACTTTTAAGTAGTTTTGCGAGAACATGCTTTGTCGTCGTTGGCATAAACTTGAGCGTGGCATCCGATGTCCGATTAGCACAAGCTCAGTGGCGGGGCCAATCAGGATAGCCCTACAGGGCATCCCGTGTTCTGACTTCATGCCCGCGGATCGATAAATTGGAGTCCGTAGCAATCAACGATCAGTCTGACTGAAGGTGATTCGAGTTGACAAACTTTTTGCCACTGGTTGACGGACAGATTGGAGGTCGGGCAATGACGTCCTGTTTGCAACAAGGCCTAATACTCGAGTATCACGGCCACGGCTTTGAAACTTCAATACATGACCTCATGCATGCAGGGACCATTAGTCGCGTTCATTATGCATAGCATTCTCCAAGTTGAATAGTGGTTCGTGTTAGTTGGAACGAAACGGCTTGGAGGCTCGAGCTCGGCAGTCGTTCTGAATGTCTTGTCGTCTCTTTAACGCCAGGCCGGGCAACTGAACCATAGTGTATACGGCGTGGAACCCCGGGTTATGCCCGATTAATGACTGAGTTATGACTGGGTTACTATACTATAATACCGAGGTATCCCATATTGTTATATTCTGCCACCTTTTTGGGCCAGTCACGCCATTGAACGTATATGGGCCAAGAGTTGGCAGTCAATACATGCCTGGGACTGCAGATCGATGGGAGTCCACGAACGGGTAACGCGGTTTGTTTGGCCAATTGGCCACTTGGCTTCATGTGGCTCGTCGTCAAGTCCCGTCAGATCCTCTTGGTTGACAGCTCATCAAAATCAATGCGATGGTAGCCAATCGATAATGCCGGGTGCCAGGTCAGTCAGGTCATGAACTCTCGAGTTTGATGAATGAGTTGTTCTATGCAACGGCGCGTTGGCAACGTTTGGGAATAGGGGTGGAGTGGAGCCAGTTGTAGGTGGCGTTGTGCTATTTAACAGCGCTTCGTGCTTTCAGTAGCTTGGCAAGCTCGCCGACGATCAGCGGTACGATATTGTTGCTTTTAGAATAGGCGTAGCAGCATGAAATTTCGTGATCTTCTCTCTGTACTCAGGTGAGTTGTCGGGTGGCGTACAAGCCTGCAGGATCTCCACATATGGTCCCGGACGGGAAAGGGGGATGCGTAATACAAGCCCCGAATGATAGGTGTGAAGGGTTTGGGGGTTATGAAGGTGACACCTGATCGCAGATACAACTGATATGCCCGTGTCGTCCACCATCGCTACTGCTGGTGGTGCAGTAGCTGGTGCAGTAGCTGGTGCCGTGAGGTCGCTTCGGGATTTATGAATCGTGTAGGAAATGAGGGTTCCTGCGGCTCAGCTAGCAAAGAAGCGGCTCCGACACTATGGTCAGTTCTGCATTTTGACGTTCCCAGTTGAGGTTAGTAAACAGAACGAGGTACCTTGGGTAGGATAGACTTTAGCCAGATCAATCATAAATCGGAATGAAGTGTCGACCATTGCGTAGATGGAGATAAGGAATATTTTATTTTTGCCGAGACAAACGAGCCTGGATATGAGAGAGGTTCTGACGTTGTAATAATAATCGGAGTTTTGGCCCACCCGCAACCTGGAAGCGGCCAAATTGAGTTTGGGGCAAATGGCTTGTGCTACAAATATCAAGTCAAGGTCCTTCATTTCCTAGGGATCTTCTCTAATTCGTACTTGGACCCTGGTAAGTACTTCAGCCTGGCCAAGAGGTGCAAGTCAACAAAACAAAATAAATGGCATGGCGATGCTAGGACGGCACAGCACGGCCAACATTAACATCCCACTCTCCCGCTGGATCTTTCATATGCATGAACAGCTTCAGATTCATATGACCCGACCGGCATCTTTGGAAGGATGGATAAGTACGGGATCAAATGTAACTATAACTGCCAATATAATATCCCAGGTTCGTTCATTGCTGTGCCTCCCAATCTATCACCGTGACCAGCCAGCCCTGGAGAGCGGGCTGGGAACATGGGACGAATGCTCGTGCAAGGTGACGCAGATTGCTTGAAGTTGACGCCTTGCCAATCTGGGCACTAGATTTAACTGCTGATGCGCCCCGGCTCGTTGGCCATCACACATTGCGCCCATGCTTGCGCTGCAGGTAGGAAAGCCTGCTCTCCACATCTGGAAATGCAGGTGGTTATTGCTTTCTTTCCTCGTGGTCCGACCGACCCCTGAGTTGAAAACAGAAAATTGATTTTCGGAGCGGTTTCTCCCCATCTTCTTGTCGTCCACACGTTTCTGGTCTTTGCTTTCTGTTCGGGTTGTCAGTTTTTTTTTTCCTCATACCCCAGGTTGCGCAAGAGATCTGCGATTGGGCCAATTCACATGTACCCCCAGCTGCTCCAGCTGCCAGCGAAACCAGTTGCATTGACTTCGTTCAACCCATCCAATTATTCCATCACTTTAAAGCACCTAAAGACCAGAGACCCCCACCACACCACCCGTCGTGTCGACTCAAGGTTCCTTACTGCTTCTGCATTTTTACGACGACCTTAGACGCCGTTCTGCACCGCGACTGCATCTCGCAAACACTATCGGCACTTTCCCATCCATCGGCCTGCCACCTTGACATTCATGTCGCACCAGGAACTTGGGATTTAGACCGCGACATCAGACGAGTCGGGCCACGATGCCGAGCCTCTTCTCCCGAATAAGGGGCAAAGATAGTCAGGCCAAAAAGTCCAAGAAAGGCGCCAATCTCGAAAGTCTGGTCCAACAATTGCCCCCACAACCGCGATGGGAAGACGCCTACAACCGTACTTCAGTCGAACCCGAGGAAGTCCAGGAACTGATCAGACGTTGCACTGGCGAGCTCAAGGCGAGGGGTATGACATCAATCCCTAAATCTCGCTTTGATTTCTGCACGAATTCCTGTACGGTAGCAATGTGGCTGACCTTGTGTGAACCCGCCAGCTCTCGACCTCCCTTTTCTGCTCCTGCCATTCCGACCGACCTCTAACCCGAGCGCTGTGCGCACATTTATCCGCCACTTCTTCGATGGCAATCAGACCATCCAGGGCGAGGCCCTGGCTCAGGAGTTGCGCCTGACGGAGCCCATGGTACGGCCTCTCTCTGTCTCTCTCTCTCTCTCTCTCTTTCTCTCAATTGGCATCATGGACGAGACTAACGCGAAAACTAGGTCATATCGGGTGTCTTGAAATGGTGTTGGAGCCGACTCCAGGGCGGTATTGTGGGATGGGACGCTTACGAGTTGTTCAAGGTCGGAGAGCAAGACTCGCGCATGGCCCGCAACTCCTTCACCACTTTCATACCCCTCAGCGTGGACAGCGATGCGCGTGCAAAGATCATTCACGACTATTTCGATCTGCTCTCAGCCGTAGCTGCACACGGCAAGATGAACGGTTTCGGTGGGCGCAAACTCTCACGCATGGCGTCATGGTGGGCTTTCGAGCACAAGGACACCGGCGAGGGTTTTGAGGGCGGCTACAAATTCTGGCTGAGGTATGTCGAGTTCCATGCCGGACGACGAACTCGAAAGAAACCTGTCACGTTCGGCGGAGGGCTAATGTTCATGCAGTGCTGCCGATGCCACAAGCCACCTGTTCTTTGCCTTCCTGAGGTCGCTGGCGCCACAGCCTACTGCCCGCGGCGGAATCTCAATGCTCCCCATGTCTTTGCAGAAGTTGCTGCAGGAAACCGAATACCCCCCACAAAAGCCGTCCTTGATGCAGACGACGACAAATAAGGTAGTAATGATTGTCGACACCGTGTCACCTACGCCATTTGCGCTCTTGCGGCGCGCCAATCACTTTGAATATCGCGACGATGACAGGGCGTTACACGAGTTCTCCGAGTACGAGGATCCGCTCAAGGCTCTGACGGAAGAATGTCGGAGAGTCCTGAAGGCTATCTCGCTTGCCAATCAGTCGCAAGTTTCTAACTCGAAGCATTCCACCAGCTTACGGGATGCATCTTGGTCACGTTTTGAAGATATCGGCTTTGCAGGCACATTGGACGAAGAATTCGATGAGGTGGATTCTTCTAAGGCTAACCATCAACAGCAAAATCCTCGAGGTTTGAGGACGACACCAGCGTCTGGTGGCCAGGGCACCGGCCGGCCGACGACGCCATCATGGGCTGACTTTTTATCTTCGGGGTTCGTAGATGATGCACCCAACAGTCCTTCACACCTACTTCCTCCCGACAAGGTTCTGCCGCCGATCGATGCCAACGTTCGTCAGCGCAGCGCTCAGTCTCATCGCCCTCGCCTAGAGAACACCCCACAGCTGGAACCCGGCGAATTGGCGAGTATTAGTCGCTTCGATCTTGATGATGCGTTTTGGTGGGTGTGGATGAGCAGTCTCGCCCCGGAAGAAACTGCTGAACGCAAATCTGCCTTCGGTCGATGCGCGGTTATAGAGACGGTGATTCGCACCGGCAGATGGCTCGTTATGGAGGAAATGGTCAAGGGTGCTGCCCCTGAACCTGAGGCTGGAGCATATATTGCCGAGAAGAAGGGCTTTTTCAGCTGGACGAGACGCAACAAGGGTATATCTCGCTCTAAGTCGACGGCGGGGAAGAATGGTCTGGTCAAGAGCGATCGCCTCAAGCCCAGCGACGCCATGGGCGCCGGTCTAAGCAAGACGAGCATTGGCCCGGACCAGCAGGCTCGTATACAAGCCGCGGCCCAACAGCTCCAGGCCAAAAGTGAGCACGAAAGACTTCGAAACAACCCCCCGGCACGACGCGGACGAACGGACGAGCAGGTTATGAAAGAGAAGACAAGCAGTATCCTTACCTTGCAGCCGGTCATCATGAGCGAGGCCTCGCCAGCGATGAAATGGGCAAACAAGTACGACAAGGAGGCCATTCGTGATCTATATCTTGCCAACACAAACACGGGTCGCGGGTTGGGGCAGGCGAGCATGCAGACAAATGGACACGGAGAGAGCAACGGGTCCTCGCCCAACGGTACCCATGGACCTGAAGTTCCTGCTAAGTCGCTGTCTATACGTTCGCCAACCTTCCATTCTCAACCACCTATCGCGTCGGGACCCCCAACACCAGTCAAGGTGCCCCAAGAACCATCTCCAGAGCCTGCTCCCGTCTTGGAAAAGACAGTCGAAGCCCCGGCAAATCTTCAACCTGCTAACAGAATCGAAGCCAGCGGGCGCAACTCTCCCCTACCCCCGCCCGCCCAGCAGAACAGCTTGGATCTGGCGCGGGAAAACATGCTGTCGCCAGAACCGCAGACCAGCCACGACGGTAAAAAGCCTAAGAAGCTCCACAAGGATGAGAAGAAGACGGGAGGCTTCCGAAAGCTGTTTGGCCGCAACAAGAATCGAGCATCGAAGCTCCCGGAAAATGCGGCCAATGATGTCAATGGCATGCTTGCGCAAGCACCGGCTCCTGTCCCTGAGCAACGACCTCAACCTGTTACAATGCTATCTGATGCCCCAAGCGAGTTCGCGACGCCCATGGAGCACGCCGGAGACGTCACTCCAACGCAGCCGCCCCAGACGCCTACTGCGCCCGAGCGTACGTACGAAGCGTCCATCAACGAAAACGATTCGCGTATTGACACGGCCGATGCCAACGAGGCCAAGCATGAATTTTCCCGCTTCGACCAAGGTCCCCTCGACGACCAGCCAGCATTCGTCCCCACCGATGATCAGAGCTATGATGATGCCACTCCGCCCCCCATCGCTCGACATGCAAGCAACAACCCAACAGTTGAAACAGTAGAGGAAGAAGGAGCACCTTCGCCCGCGGTACCTTTGCAGGATCGCTGGGCTCAGATCAGGAAGAACGCGGCGGACCGTGCGCGCCAAAGTGAAGAACAAAGCCGGGGTGGGATGAGCAAGACGACTGATGGTGACGATGACACCAGTGGCGAAGAGAGTAAGTTTTACCCGATCGGTGTCTAGTGTATCGTGCTAACGATAAGCAGCTATTGAGTCCCGCGTAGCTCGCATCAAGGCCCGCGTCGCAGAGTTGACTGGCAATATGGAGGGCACACAATCGCCGGGGAACCGCACGCCGGTGCGCAAACCCCTTCCCTAGACGCCCTACGCTAATGAACATACCGGGATGACGACATTTGATGCCCCTTAACGTCGGCTTCCATGAGACTTCAAGCACCCGGTGCGGTGCGGCGACGCACCGAAACATTTCCTTTGGCGACCAGGCAAGCAACTTCTAGTACGCCTGGCATTAAATTTTCCATACCTACGATGATACCACTAGAAAAAAGCCGGCACTTAATCGGCAATCAGCACCGCAATTTGTTTCGTCCTCTTTACTTTCGACCAGTTGATTGTATCATCCTTTAGCGTTAAAATTATTGGTGACGATGACATTTTCGCGATTTCTACTATGCACACAGAGCCAGCCTTTGGCTCTGGAGGCGAAGGAAAACCCCGACTGGAGCACTGATACCCCCTATCGATACCTATACCCCTGGCCTTTTTGGGTTCTCGGCCACCACCAACAAATATAAGCTAATTTGAAGGCGAATTCTTTTTTTTCAGCCAGGGCCACAAGACGGATCCAAAAGGTGAGCAGGAGGACGAGGATGAAGATGAGGAGATACCACATGGTTGAGCAGGGTTTTGGACGGCGGGATTGGAGCAACCAAGTTTGAGATACCTCAGAGTTTTTCTGTACTTCTGTTTTAACCATTCTTTTCTTCAACTTAGCAAGCGCTCTGATTTGCAAATATGAGGGGACAAGAGCGCTAATGGAAGAAAGTCTGATGATCTGTCTGATCCGGGCGACGACATTTCACAACAGTGTTGGACTTTCGACCTGGGTTCTTGTCCCTATTCAATTCCGCAAACAAATTCTCAATCGTACCCTTCTATACAATGAAACTTGAATGTTGCTAAATGTCACTGTTGTCTGTATGTGGTGAAGACAAACAAGTATGCAGAGTATGTACCTTCATACTTGGGTATTTACAAGCTTATTTACCTGATGGGGTGTATCAGATGACTGGCATCCAACGGAGTCATTCGTGTCATTGTGACAACAAACCCTCTTCAACCGGTCATCGCGATATGAGGGAGGACATTTAAGTAGCGTTTGCTAGAATGAGAAGGGAGGACCGAGGGCGTCTGTATGTAAAGGACTTATCGAGGTCAAGTGATCAACGCTCAACTACGAGAGAAGGCATGGTTCGCTTATTAACTTGGGCTGAAAGTCGTAGCTTCGATTCTTTGCCTTACGCTATGAGATACTCCTTTGATTTGTCGTCTTACCTCCTGTGACATACATATCCACTTGGCCGTGGATCGTACTTCATAGCCAGCCACCCAGCCATCTTCTGGTGATTCGACAAGTTCACCCCCTTAGCATCCACTTCTAGAACACGCATGCATACGTACCTCTCACACACGCTCCTTCTTATTCTCATCCCGCCCGCCCCTCGGGCTGGATGAAACCACCAAGTGCTCCCATCAATTCCGTCCAGCTCCCACCCGCGCGTCTAGGATCCGCATCGTGGCATAGTCCCAACTCGAAACCCGGAGATACAGCGGCGACGACTCGAAGGATTGACGGACTGATTAGTTCAATCTAACCTAACCTTGTTGTCTGCTTCAATGTCGTCCATGTCTTGTGGCGCTACTATATCATGTGAGCAGGCCGAAACACATGTACATCTGCCATGTGTCAGATTCCTACTTACTCTAGCTTGTTTCGACCAGAAGTAAAGGCAGGAACGTGAATAGAGGACGAATGGATGTAGGACGGATTGTCGAGGAAACAAAAGGCGCTAGAAGACGTTGGCCCGAGGTCAGCAACTCATCTTCCTAGTTTACGCTCTGGCAGACGATGGTTTGTTGCACGCGTATGTGCCGTCTGTGGGAATGAAGGCTTGTCCAACGGAGGTACGGTATTGGCAGTGTTGGCTTATCTTGCTCTGCACACAATCGCGGTTGCTCGTACGGCGAGCAGGGGAATCGGAAGAGAAATATATAGATCAATCAAATGTTCAATTCACTTCTGAGATGCATGCTCAGACCAAACAGATCAAGTCCGTCGTAATATACAACGCCAGAAACGCCCGCAATATAGCACAAGTAAGAGCCGCCTCTCCACTTTTCCGTAACATACAACATAAAAACATCCTTCTTGAAACCGAAACCAGTAGCTCATGCTTCATGTCCATCTCTCTCTCTCTCTCTCTAGAGAACAAAAGCAGGTTGTAGATACAACAAGCCATACGATCATATGCAGAACCAAACTGAATCCCCAACGCCGTGCCATGCTCGTGTCGATGCGACGTAGAGACCTCCTGAAGAGAACAGGCCTAGAAGAGAAAAGGGTAGGGTAACGTGGCCACTTTGGATATCTTTGAAAGGGAGAAGTAGATCCGGCCCAAGAACGACGACCCCTGAAAGCCACGACTAGCAGAGAGTTTGACGACGCCAAAATAGGATATTATACACTTGCAACCACAAGATGCGAACATATGAAGTCAAGTCGGCTAATTGAAGATGTGGGCCATGGGCCAGTCGCCTAAGAATCAACCTTGACTCTCTTTGCGTCCATGCCCTCCGACCCGTCCGAAGATGGCCCACCGTTGCTCGTCTCGGGACTCTTCCGCTTGTTCGGGTTCTCATCCCTCAGAAAGGAAGGGCCCGTACCAACGACCGGTGTTGCGAAATTGAGGGGGCTAGGGAGAGTGTTGCTGTCGTTGCCCCGAAAGTTCCACTCGGGGTAAAAGCTGCTGGGACTTGGCAGAAACTCGTTGTTGAGGAAGCGCGATGGTAGTGCGGACACTGGTGTATCGATGTGCATGTTGTTATTATTGTTGTTAGACTGAGACTGAGGGTGTGGTCTCGCGAAGGGGTTGGGCGGTCCAGTGGCACCAGCGGACAAGAGGGAGGTGGCCGACGGGGACGGGGGAGGTAGAACCACAGAGGAGTGAGACTCATTGCGTCGGGTGCTCTGAGACGTCGTGTCGGAAGCGCGGGGAGACGTGGCAGATTCGGCCGTGTTGCTACCGGCATCAGACTGTTCGTCCGGTATTTGCACCTTGAGCTTCGGCCGTGGGCCGCCACCAACGCGCAAACTGTTGGAGCGCGAGGGTGGGGTGAAGGTCGTCTCGGGAATGGAGACGGAGTTCCGTGTTTTGGCATTTCTTGACGTGTTTGACCTCTGCGGGAGCGGTGGAGACACGCTTGCATTGTTCCGAGAGACAGCCCCAACATCGACAGATTGCGACCGGTTGGCTGCCGTGTCCGCCTCCGCTTTTAACGTCCGAGGCTCGGCAACAAATGACGCCAAATGTTGGGATAGAATAGACCGGTTTTCATCAATGGGGGTGAATATGCTGTGCTGCTTGCGCTGCGGCAGTTTCTTGATAGCAGATGCAGTGTCGAGCAGCGGCTGGCTCGGTCTCTCACTCAGAGGCTCGGGCTTTGGCTCCATGGGTGCTGGTGGCCGAGGTTCCTGCTGTTCCTGCTGTTGCTGTTGGCCCTGTTGCGGTTGCTGCTGCTGCATTTGTTGAGGCGGTGGGTGGTGTTGAATCTGCGGCGGCTGTAGATGTTGGCTGTGATGCTGCGGGGGAGACATGTGCGGGGGAGATTGTTGCGGTCGTTGCTGGTTCTGCGGTGGTCCTTGATGAGGATAGCTAGGAGGCGGGACTGATGAGCGGCGCTGGTCTTCCATGTATTGTTGCATCTGGGGGTGTTGTTGAGGGTGTTGTTGATGCTGAGGATGCTGAGGATGCGGTTGCTGCTGCTGCTGCTGCTGCTGCTGTTGCTGGTGTTGATGCGGGTGTTGATGCGGGTGTTGCGGTGGTGGCGGGTACGGATATGAGCCTGGTGGCGGCGGCTGCTGCTGCTGTTGCGGCATGCCATGTTGCTGCATACTAGGCTGGTTCTGAGGGTTGTAGATAGCAGGATGAGGCATAAACGCATATCCGTTCGCAACGGGCTGCGGCGGACCTGGAGGGCCCGGCTGCTGCATGCTTGATCCGCGACGGAAATCGTTTCTGGATGAAGGTCGCGATCCCATCTGAGGCTGGGGTGTATGTCCTCGCGGGAAAGGCGCGCCATTGATGGGCGGTGAAGCCGAGGGAGTGTGGCCTCTCAGGTGTGGCGGAAACGATGCTTGATGGACTCCTTGATAGTGCGGAGGGATCATCTGAGGCTCGACAGAGCCTTCGTGGCCGTGTGGGGGAGTGCCGTCGCCATCTTCGTCATCTTCGTCGTCGGCGCCGCCGTTGAAGTCCGCGGGTCCTTTGTGTTCATTCGGACCACCGTGCTGCGGCGCCACACAAGTCAGTACTGGCTTCATCGTGGAGTGCTTGCCCGAGGCTGCATGTACGCACAAATGTGTATCTTGCGATGAGGTCTTGCATATTCCCCGAGGAGTACTCGTAGAGCTTCTTGTTGCTACTGAATATGAAGACGGCGACATCAACGGAGCAGAGCACCGAGAGCTCGTGCGCCTTCTTGAACAAGCCGCCCTTTCGCTTCAAAAAGGTGCTGTACAAGCGTGCAGTCAGCATATCGCATTCCGGGGCGCGGACGTGGTGCTGGGGAAGCTTACACAGAGCGGTTTCTTTCATCCTTGATGGCTTTGATCTCAATCTTTCTCCGGCCCATTGTGAATTAGACTGCCGTGCGGCAATGTACAGAGAGGAAAAGGTGACAACGGCGCCAAAGCTACGGATAATATATGCGAATCCGGGAATGCGGCCAGGCAGGAGCGTGGTCGAGCCTCGCCTCAGTTGCCACGGGTCTCGTCGCTTCCGGTCGGCAGTAGCAGCTAGGAAACGAAACGGCCTTGGGATTCCGTTGCGCAGACGCAGGCGCAGGCGCAGGCGCAGGCGCAGGTGGTGGGCGGACGGGCGGACAGGCTGGCTATCAAGCTACGCGATGAAAGTTCAGGCTAGCAGATTAATATCCAGCGTGATGGCTTGAGGAATCGACAGAAGAGAGACGTGAGAAGAAAGCAAATATATAAAGAGCGAAAGGCTCGAGTGCGATGATGTGGAACTCGAGACAGAGGGAGGAGAATTGGCGGGTCAAAATATGAAACGCTGCTGTCGATGAATGGGACTTGGGCTTGATAGCGGGCGACCTGGATACGATATTTGAACGGGGTTTCTCGAGCTCTTGAACAACAAATTATCGACTTTTCAGGATGCGGTCGTCTTCTGGTGATACCGAGATACAATGATACAATACGTCGGTGCTTGCAGACCGATGGGGCTGAGGGCTGGTTCTAATAATAGACAAGATCGTTCACCTTCTTGTGATTTTTGGGGAGCGGGAGAAGTAGACGA
The DNA here is from genome assembly GCF_002105095.1 of Pseudomassariella vexata. Lineage (NCBI taxonomy): Eukaryota > Fungi > Ascomycota > Sordariomycetes > Amphisphaeriales > Pseudomassariaceae > Pseudomassariella > Pseudomassariella vexata. Next base: position 63,547 of record NW_024467986.1, on the reverse strand, counting down.
CAGAGATTTTGGGTGCGAGTGGGTGGGCAGCAAGCATGGCAGAATGTGGGCAAGGGCCGGCAACCGTTCGACGGTGTCCCGCTTCTTTCTGCGCAGGTGCCACAGAGCGACTTGACCGTTTGGGGGAAAGGCTGCTTGGCTGCTTGGCTGCTTCTGTCTCCCTGGCCCCTGGGAACCCTGGGAAAACTGGGAACGGCCGAGCATGGGACACATTGACCTTGTTCGAGGCCACCCGCCTGTTCTGCGTTGGGGTTGGACACTGTGTCGAGGACAGGGCAGAGGACAGGACAGAGGACAGGACAGATGAGAGGCCATGGTTATAAGTGAGCGACAGCACCAAGGCGCATCCTTTGTCTGATCAGTAAAACGCACAGAACGCTACGTAATCGAGGCAACAAGGAGACCATGCTCGGTCTCGACATATCTGGGAAAGCGCATCGCGTTTTTTTCTCTTTCGCCTGTCGACTGCCCGCCCTCTCGGTCTCGAGTAATGCGCCTGAAGCCGTGAAACCGCGGCAGTTTAAGACCGTCGGAGCCTCACCGTCGACCTTGATTGGCCCACGGCACCAATTGCCCCCTCGTGGATCTCCGTACTCTGCACTGTGTATCTGGTATGCCACGGCCCCGAGGATGCCCTCACCACCAGCCGCTCCAACACCAACCACAAAGTGCAATGTCGTTGCCGGACCTGCAGCAACAAAGTGCCATTGCAGAAGATGCATTCCATTGTCTCGTCTCCGTTCCTCTCCCTTTCGGTACGTACATTCGACTCGAAACGCACATCCCAATCCTTCAGGTACCTCTTAGAGCTTGTGCTGTGGCATGTTATTTAAAGACATGAACACCTGGGTGGTTTTCTCGAACGACGTCGACGTCGCACAATGGCGTCAGTCTTTGCCCTGCGCGTTCGCATCGACCGTCAAGCAGGCCCGTCTCGATATAGGTACGGCAATCTGGCTTGCGTAGGGGTCTTTCCACATAGAGCCATACCCTTGCGGATATGTGGGAGGGGAGGGACACCAGGGGAAATGCCATCTCGACGTTCCCGATGCCGGGTAGTCTAAACCATCCAATCTTGTATTCAAGTTTAGACTGTCAACTCATTTCTTGGCCTGGCCAGTGACGCTGAGTATTCATCCTATCAGTGGTGGTTGCCCATTCTTGTGGGTGCAACAGGGCCATCTTCCCCAAGCACCCTGGCCACCACTCACGTGTCTGCATGGCCTGCCTCATCGAACCTCGACGACGTGCTAGCGAGGCCTGCCGATATCACAGTTTCGACAGCGGGGAGGCTGCAGGCCAGATCCGCGACCAAGCTTCGCAGAACTTCGCGCATGACTCTCCGCAAGCCTGCAAGGGAACCCACCGCGACCGTGACCTCGACGTCGACACTGAATTGTTGGAGAGTCTGACGGCAGCACAAGATGGGCCATCACACCCATCATCCCACGTAATCATCCATGGTCGGTCATCATCACTCATCGCACAGAGAACGACCGGACAATTCCAAAATCTTCAACCCACCCTTACCCGCTAAGCGCCGAGCAAGACTGCTTGGTGTATCCTCGGCGCCCGCTGATTGGCAAGCATCACGCTGCAAGCAATCTGGCAAGGCTGCCAAACCTGCAAGGTTCTCTTTCTTTCTCGCTCTCCCTTGTCAGTTATCAACTGCGGGAGACCCCAGGGCGTGCGTGCCAAGCCAGCACGCATGCCGAGCCGAACTGGGAAGGGGGAGGGGGAAGATTCTAAAAATAGCTACTTATAGCACCTTTCGAATGCATGCAGCCTTTTGGCACTCCAATAATTAGCCCACCTACATTATTAGTCAATGTGGGTAAATTATCCCTCTCTCAACGAATGGAACGAGGGCAAAAACCGTCATCCTCGTCCTGGCTGCATCGACTTGCGTCGAGAATGGTCCCCAAGCTTTCCTGTTGGAGTGATTGATGAATAAGATCACTTCGCAATATTAGCGAACAAATCATCTGGGCCTTCGACTGGTCGGACAGACCGCTCGAAGGATTCCGACAATGAACTCAATATTGTTTCGACTTGACGGTGCTGACATGAGGCTAATTTGCCAAACAACAAACAAGAAAAGTCCGGTAGACGGAGAAGACCAACGAGATGGCTAGCATGGACCTCCTGAACCGAGTTCACATTCCTGGCGGAATCGAATCCGAACAGCCAGACAAAGAGTTCATCGTCGACAGGATGAGGTCCCGACCACAAGGTCAACAAGATCTCCCAAGATCTCCCAAGTCGGTGTGGTAAACCACAGCCTGCCCATCTGCCTTGTCCTGTACCACCACACCTCGATGTAAATGCTCCGACCCAAAGGGCGGGCAGGCAGGTGGGCAGGCAGGCAGGTAGCTGCTGCCCGCCTTTCTAGACGCGAGATAGCCGCCAACTGGGCAATATACAACCCTACCGTACCATGCATGCAAGGGCGGGGGAGGGGGTTAAAGGCAGATAGATAGCTCATCACCGGGCTTTACCCAGCACCCAGCAAACCCAGCATTCCGATAGGAGGGCTTCGACTCGGCAACGGGGTTTGTTTGGTAGCATCAATGATCTGCTTCCAAATCCTCAACTGGACGGTTCACGACGCTTGTTGACGTATGCAGCACAACCCACCTGCTTTTTTTGTTTCTTTCTCCAACGACTGCAAACCAGAGCAGGACGAAGAGGTAAGCAAGCTTGTCGCTTGTCAACCACTTGGTGTGACCCTTTTCCCCTCTCCCCTCCCCTGCAAAGACAGGGGACTGTACCATTTTTGTCACGCTGCACCCAAAGTGCCGGTTCTTGTCACTGCGTGCATACGTTGCCAGGTACTTCATAGTGCGGCTCTTCGGCTTCTATGTTTAGCAAAAAATCTATGTAGATGAGCTCTGAGTGTCATACAAGCGCTGCTGCAATCTCGTCTGCAGAAGAGTCCCAGAAAGAGACAGAATGGGGACCGGGAGAGCAAATTCTAGACTTCCTTGAGGTATGCAAGTGCGTACTCCTTCCTCCGTCCCTGCCTAACCGCTCAACCATGGCCTGCCATACCACATTTCCGGCCGAAGTGCCCTCCAACCATATGCATCATGAGTCAACGTCCATGTTGTGGTCGTTCATGGTCAATAATTTTCAGATGCTGCCGCGCCTGCTGCCAATCCGCCCCTATAATGCCCCACGCATACGTGCTTCCAATTTGGGCCATGAGCACGGCCGTGAGCATGCAAGTCGAATCCCCGAGAGCCTCGATACTGCCGTCGCCTTGACGCCGGCTCAAATGAACTACCCTTATTCCAGACACGTATATGCAATCCAAACAGATCCCTGGTTCTCGGCGTTGCCGGTTGCTCGTGGAGCCAGGATCAACGGTACTTCCGCCGTTCTTGGTTCCCAGTATCAAAGTTATAATTTCACGTAATGCTAAAGAGTCAGAAATAACTAAACTTAGGACATCGGAGAGTGATATGATCCTTAAGAGTGGACGAGGGAAATTAGTGTGCGGGTGGGGTGGAATGTCGTGAATCAAAATCAAATGTTAAGTTGGCGCTGTTTGGCATGACGTTTGCGCGATGAGGTCCAAGTAGCGGTTTTCGAACCCTAGCCGGTCTCGTTGGCTGGACCTCCGGGCGTGGGAGCGCTGAATGAACCAAAGCCTCCTTGGTCGGCGCCCACGTTGGGGTTTGCCATTGTACCATTGAGTAGAGGACATTTGCTAGCGTGTCTTCACGTCAGTTCTCCTCTTCCAGAAAAATCTGATAGAACTTAAAAGAAGGGGGTTTGGTTGAAGCTGGAGGAGCCCCCGAGTCGAGAGGAACCACGAGATGCGGACTCCATCCGATTCGAGGCCTCCTGACCCATCCTGCTCAAGAGGTCTTCCAAACTCCGAGCCAGAAGGTGCAGACAGTAAACGAGAGAGGCAGGAATGCCAGTACCTTTTGTTCGTCTTGATATGTCCCACTTGCCCACAGTTCGCGCATTTCCGAGTCGTGCCTCCTGCCGCCTTATCGGCAGAACCAGACGGATCTGGAGAACCCGCGTCGGCATTGACGGTCTTTCTCTTGCCTTTGCCCTGCTTCTCTCGCACTTGACGTCGATCAGCATTTTTGAGTAGACGTGCAAGCTCCTGTTCGATCCTGTGAGTACATTAGCGAGTGTAATCAAGCCATGGTGTCGTCGGCAATAACGTACAGCTTGTTTCGTTCCCTGTCGGCATCGGCATCCCCTGATGGCTTGAGCGAGTAGACACTAGAAAAGACCATGGAGTTAGTCACGTTGCACTCAAGTCGAACGATTTCACAGGGTAGGTAGTTGGTTCAGATGATGAATGAAAACAATGGCGGGCCGTAGAGCCGAGCATTTGGGGAAGAGTAGTGACAGTCCCGATAAGCCAATCACAAAACAGCCGTATCACCAGCACAGAATTTCGATACTTACTTAACTGCGGCCTCTTCAATATCCTTACGCTGCTTCATGTAGCTGCGGATGACCAAGGGATCCTCAATGACTAGCGTCTTGGTCTCGATTTGTCCATCGTCACCTTTGACTTTGCGAGTGATCTTGAGCTTTCGCCTCCCTAGTCGGCTGCCTGTACTCAACCGACTAAGCTGGCTTCTTCCATCGTCCATCGGGGCAGCAGGAGTGAAACTGGTCTGCTTGCGAGGGTTGAACCTGTCGTCCTCGTTGGCCGTGTCTAACACATCCGAGTCCTCGTGGGTAGTCGTGTCGGAAAGTGTCGCCTGTTGACGTCCCCAAATGTCATGAATGGCAGCGAAATACATGTCTGATTGTTTCTTGACGTTATATGAATGGCCGCCATTGGCCTTCCGCTCACGTTCCATGGCGTCCGCACTGGTGGCGAGGGGCCCCTGAACCGAGTTGATATAACCACCTTTCATCGATGTCCTGATGAAGCTGAATCCCAAACCGTGGCCAGTGGGATCACCTTCGCCGTGGAGCGCCACCATTGCTTTGCCTGCGCTAGCGTCAATGAAGTTTTTGGTCATCTCCCACGGAGCCATTTTGGCGATCAAAGTTTCTTCGGTACTTGGCTCCTCTTCGTCGAGTTGGGCGGCCGCAACCTTCGAGTCTTTGGGGTCCAAGCCCGCATTGTGCAACTGGGCAACACCAATTTGCATCGCCTCAATCAAGCAGACGTCCTCGGGTTTAATCATGGCTCGTATACCAGACTCATCCATAAGAGTCTGGCCTTCGGGCATGACCCAGGTTTTGCTGTCACGGTCATAGTGGAGGAACTCCTTCAGCTTCTGCCGGTTTTGCGCATCATCCTTTTCGAAGACGTGCGGCGTGATTTGCTTCAGGCCCACATCATGCGTCGGACGTTTCCTCATCATTCGGTATGAGATCATCTTGAGACGGTTCTTCTGTGTGTTTGTTACTCTTCTGGCGTGTGGCCCGGGCACATCCATAGACGGGAACGTCTGGCCGACAACGTAGAGATGGTCGATCGCTTTCAAGTACCACCTCGGGCCATCAGCCGCGTTGGTGCTGTAGCCTAGCAAGAAGTCGTTCCTTCTCGGGGTGTGCTTGAAAATTGGTGCACGATACATCTCGTTGTGAAGCGTGGGGACAGTCTCCCCGGGTTCCACGGTGCCGAAGATGGAGAAGGGCGACCTGTCTTCAGGCAGCAAGACATGGGGCTCGCCAACTTCGGCCTTTGGTGGCTTTTCTTCATCATTACGATCCTTGCGTCGATAGTAGTTGATGACTCGACTGCCCATGCCAAAATTGGACATCATTATGGGGGCTTGCTCGCAGTACTCAAAAAGCACCGCGCTGGAGTTGTCGTTTAGACTGAGATCCTTTGACGTCTTGAATATGTCTCGCACACTCCGGCCCTTAGTCTCGCGACGCTTCGTTCTACCAGGTTTGCGGAAGTTGATGGCGTGCCGCAGGACCTTGTCCACCTCAAACTTCTTTCGATGGTGTTCCCAAAAGTGCCCCGCAACCTTAGTGCGGTAGAAAGGGAACGTCAACTTCAGAGCCGGCATGCTGTGCTCCACCGCGAGGTTGGAGAGAGTAGCTCTGACTTTGCTCTTGTTGTTCGCCTTCAGTGCACTGTAGGCATCGTCGTTCGAAATGTTGAATCGCTGACGCACGTCTCTGCCTAACTGACCGTTGGCCATGCGCTTGGTCTTCTCTTCGAGACGTGGGCGCTTGTTTGGTCGCTCGGACTGCATATCATCCACCAGAAGGTAAGGATCATTCATATTCAGTTCCACACGCCGGGCAGAGCGCTTTGTCGCCTCTACAAAGTTCTCGATTCCCCATGCGTCAAAAGATGAGATATCGGGCAAACCTGGCTCGTATTTCCGCTTCTTCTTGGGCTGCGAATCTTTGGGCTGCAGAAATTCCCTGGTCCACTCGTCATCATCCTCGTCGTCTGAAAGGGATATCAAGCCGTTCTGCTGATGTACCGAGCTGGGCTCATGGATATTGTCCCAGTCATCGCACACGGTTGCAATCTCGGTCAATGTGTAGCCTCCGACCCGCTCGTCTTCGTCATCGGAATCCGACATGGCATCATCCACACCAAAAGCTGGGGGAGCCATGGGCAGACTCCAGTCATCTTCGTCGCCGTGATACTGTTGTGACTTCTTCTGAGTCGTAGCCAGAACACTGTCTGGGATTCTGAACAGCTTGGACGTGTCGCCATCGAGTTCTAGCTCCAGCTTGGTCGGAACAAGCTCAGGAGGACTCTTGGGCGGTTCCTTGTACATATATTCAGCCGGCCACTCGGCAAATACCTCCCGAAAATTGAGAACTTTGTTCTTGGCAAAGCTCGGAAATGTATGATCCAGGAGTTGCTCAATGTTCTCTGGAGGTGCCGGGTGGTCTTGATGGCTAGACTGCTCCGTGACCCACAAATGGGTGATGTCTGGTTGCACGATATTGAAGTTGATCTTGCGCATCTCATCCAAGCTCATCATGTTTGTGTCTTCATCGGACACCTCTCCGGTTGCTTCGGCAGCCGTCGGGGTTGCTAGTGGCGGCGAGGAGGGAAGTTGGGTCGTAGCTAGAGGCGACGAAGGTGGAAGGTTGTGGTCGCCCTCCCCGAACAAATCACCGTCATCATAAACACCATCGTCACCAAATATGTCCTTCTCGGCTTCGTTGCTTGTCCCCTCATCTTCGGTGAGTGCGGGGACCTGGGACGCAGGCATCGGTCCATCTGGGGAATCTTCATCCAAAGGGAGATCGTCGTCGCTGATATCCTCGTAATCCACTGCATCGTCCGCCTTCTCGGTCTGGTCAAGCTGCTTCTCGGCAAAGCCATCAAGGTTGAGCTGCATGCCCGTTCCGCCACCTGCACCGGCAATCACCCTGTTGATAGCATCGTCGTCCTGGTTCTCGCGGTCCTTCCAGTCGATGTCTGTGAGCTGCGAAGTGCGCGTTGCGACAGATCCAATGCCGTCTCCGTTCAGGCTGTTTGCATGGTCGACATCGTCCGCGGCATTGGCGGCACTGAGCCCTTCGGCCATGAGGGCGTCCAAGTCGTCGTCGGCCATGATGTCGATTGGTCGGTGCACTGTCGGCTCCCACAGGTCCTTCACGGGTGGGCGTTGTCTCGTTCTACGCGCGCGAACACTTGGAGAAGCGGTGTCATTTATCGCATGCCGAGAAAATGATGTGATATCGCTGCGGCCGGCATCGAAGTTGTAGGACTTCAGGCGACTGCGATTGCGACCACGGGAGGGCGAGAGGTAGGTAGATCGCAAGCACGAGGTGGCAGACAAGATGGTCTGGCGTCAATTGTTCACTGCTGGATCTCGAAGTGGAGGTCCCTGCCTGCTGTGTTACCTACCAATCAACGCTTGCCTAGCGCTTTTTCAGATGGTACAAATGCTGGCCTTGGCGCAGACTGCTTGATTTTAGCCACGACCCCACGCGCAGTGATACTATGTAGTGTGGCGGCAAGTGTCAGGCTCGAGCCAGTTCAGACTTAGATGGACACGCTGCAAGGTTGGTGCAGGGATGGTTTGGGCAGGTACGAAGTACAGCAGTTTAAGAGGTCCAGCAAGATGCTCGAAGGGGTGCCAGGATTGATTCTTTTGGTTTTGATTTCTTTGCCTGGATAGACACCATCGTTTGCAGTGATGAGTTTGCCCACCTTTCAGAGACTACGTTGTGGTTTGCAGCTGCTGAAGGGCTAACCATAAATTAGGTACTTATATACAAGAAGAGGAAGCTCGGGCCAATTGATGCCTGCTGGCAAGTGTTGGAAATTCACTAGGGGATGGAGAGGATGGCGATCGAAGATCCTATCACAATGCATGTTACAGCCGTTAATGCTTAAAAGGTGTCCTTGCAACTTCCCGAACGACTTGGGGAGTTTACGCATGCAATGAAATTCTGCCGTATGATTGAGAATTATGGCAACCCAAGCATGGCTTAATACGTTTGGCCTCCTTACCCATGCCGGTGCTTCATGCCGTACATATATATGAGCGCCACATTGTCGACAGCAGCCAGGCGCTTGTGACTAAAGTAAAGAAGCAACATGCAGCTCTGCAGGGAGCTATCTCGGCGGCTTGGTTCCTGCCGAGCGATCATGCAGCCTTGTCCAGGCCTTGAAGGATTAGGCTTCTAGCTTGGTTAGTTTGGTTAGCTTGGAAAGACACGGTGTCCGTGAACCTCAATGTTGCCGCTGGATGAGACTGCGATTCAATTGTTGTTTTCTCCGCATGCTGCAGCTTATATGCGCGATACGACAACCAGCTGGTGACAACGACTCGAAATTACCACTTTGGCAAACAATGTCTCCTTCCTGAGTCGGGCCCGCCGCCGATCACGCCGCATCCGGAGGGGTATATCGATAGTAGACACATACGAAAGTGCAATTGTGGGACCCGACCTCGGTATCATCGCAAGATGTTGCGGAGCTGTATGAGACAGTATGCTTGACTCACTAAAAGGCCTCAAGTGAGAGACGAGGAGCATCATACAAACTTCAGTCAAGTCTGTTACTTGGCTATTAGGTCAACAACATTCGTTTTCGTGCCGATTTTCGGGCTCGGGTACTATCGTTGTCTTGTTCGTCAACCGGCGCGTCGTGCAATGGCCGTCCATATATCCAAGGACCTGCTCAAAGCACAATATGTAGGGAAGAGCCTCTACCAGGTGCCGACGCCGGCCTGCGTGTTGGATCTGGCCAAGTTAGAGGCGAATTGCAACCTGATGCTGGAGGCGTCACAAAGACTCGATCTAAGTTGGCGAGCACACATCAAGACTCACAAGGTATGGATACATGGGCAGTGGCATGGGTAGCCTGCCGAAGGAGCTGCTTTACGTACAGTCTACTGACACATTGCCAAGACTGCTGAACTGACGAGGCTACAAGTGGGGGATGACAGCTCGTCAGCGGTCAACATTATTGTTTCTACCTTGACTGAGGCAGAGAATGTTGTGCCCCTGCTTCAAGAATTCCGGCAAAATAGCAGGAAAGTCAATGTCGGTTTTCTCCTTACATCCCAGATCTCATATACATACTAACAAACCCCTAGGTTCTCTACTGTCTCCCCATCTACACGTCATGTGTAGATCGTCTAGCTCAAGTCTCCGCCCAACTAGGGCCTAATGGTCTGACAGTGATGGTCGACCATCCCGACCAACTAAAGTACCTCACTCTGCTAGCCTCCAAGTCGGGCAACCCGCCCCTAGTCTTCCTCAAGATCAACGTGGGCAGCAACCGCGCCGGCGTCTTCCCAGGTTCAGCCATGTGCAACTTCCTAGTGGACAAGCTGTTAGTTTCGGAAGCAGTGGGATCATGTGTCTTCCTAGGCGTCTACACCCACGCAAGCAAATCCTACGAAACCCGCGACGACTGGCAGGCGCTCGACTTCCTGGGCCTCGAGTTCAACGAGCTATACGATGTAGCCCGCGTGGTCCGCAAGGAGCGGCCGAACCACCCCCTAGTCCTGTCCGTCGGCGCAACGCCTACCGCAACATCGTTACAACACCCTGATTTCGACGATCCCGCCGCCGCGACAACAAATGGCCCCAATGCGCAAACAAGCAAACTAGCTAGCCTGATCCAAACCCTGAAACAAGACGGCTTCACGCTCGAGGTTCACGCGGGAGTGTACCCCACGCTGGACATCCAACAGCTCGCCGCACACAGCCGCGACTCCAAGTTCCTCAACAGCAACGCCATTGCCATTTCGGTACTCGTCGAGGTCGCTTCGCTGTACCCAGGGCGCGGACCCCACGGCACCACCGAGGCGCTCGTCAACGCGGGCACCCTTGCTATCGGCCGTGAGCCCTGCAAGGACATGGGTTCGCCCGCGGGGATACACTACAGCAATTGGGGCATCGTGTCGCCGTGGAACGCCGAGAAGCAACCGTCGCCGGGGAAGAACTTCCCTGCCGAGCATGGCGGCTGGCAGATTGGGCAGATAACGCAGGAGCATGGCATCTTGACTTGGGTCGGGGAGAAGGAGGATGAGGTGCCGCTATATGTTGGGCAGAGACTGAGGGTTTGGCCTAATCATGCTTGTATCACGAGCGCGGGACATGCGTGGTATCTTATTGTGGACAGTCGGAACCAGGGGCGCAAGGACGAAATCGTTGATGTCTGGGTCCGGTGGAATGGATGGTAACTAGGACCGGCTTGGGGACAGGGCAAGGGAACTTGATATCCAGAATCGGGACGGCCGAATAGGGGGCGGGAGGGGAGTTAGACTCAACTGATAGTCGAGGATTATAGACTTTTTAAACAAAGATACCACATAGAGCGAATTGGTTAGCCTCTACCTCTACTTCGCCATCGATTACTGCCGATGAGCTGCTCATGCAGAACCAGAACAAGTTTTGGAACGGCCGTCTAATTCCTTGCCATTCCTGACAAGTGTATTGCTGTTATGTATAACGAGCCAGCCAGCCAAGCTCTCAGCCATACCCAAGCTTTTACTACGCCGTACAGTTTTGGTCTGCTCAACCGGTGCATGAAGCTACCAGAGCCGACCGAGAAAACTCCTAACGCCCTACCAATCTCGCAATGAAGGCAAACGCAGAGGACCACAAGGACCTTGAGGGTTTGACAAAGTCTCGCTCACAGGAGCCTCGGTGCACCACTACTTACACCGCTTCTCTACAATGCCCGCTCCATTCTCCTCGTACTCCTTCTTGGAGATCCACATCTGGTGGAATGTTCCCAAGCTGGCCAGGATGCTGCCGCCGATCCAGGCTCCAAATCTTCGCTCTGTCGTGAGGCCAGCAGCGTGTAGCTTGATCCTCATGCCTGGGTACATGGCCATCAGCTCGTTGTTCAGGCGGTCGTTAAATCCATTGACAAGACTAGCACCACCCGTGACAACAATATTGGCGAGCAGTTGAGGCCGCAAGTCAACGTCGACGCTGTTGAGACACGACTTAATTAGCTCGGGGATCGTCTGCGCCTTAGTGATGGTGTCTGCCTCGTTTGTCGGCAGAGCCGCCGTCTCGTCCCACATGCCCTCGGACACACGATACCGCTGCTCTCGCCACATCTGGTTGGAGCCATCGGGCATCTCGAACACGCGGCCGGGCTGGGTCTTGACCAGCTCCTCATTGCCGGGGTTCGAGTATCTGCCCGGGCCTCTCCACACCTCGACGACCGATTCCTTGAATTCCGTCAACAGCCGCTCATCCTCGTAAGCGCGGAAGCTAGGTGAGATGTCGAAGTCGAATTTGCGGACTCGGGCCTGGGCTGGTGCACCCGCATCGACTGGCGTCTTGCTCTCGACCATGAACGTAGGCATGGGGTCTAGCTTCGGCTCACTGCTATTCCACATACTTCGGATCTGCGCCGACAACCATAGTCCGCCCACGGGTGACTTTTGAACCGATCGCTTGAGAATCAGGCCGTCATGTACAGCAGTGATACTGGTGCAAGCACCGCCCACATCGACAACCAATGCGCTGGCCTTGCCGGCCGCGAAAGCGGCGCATACGGGTGTTCTGGTCAGCCAAAAGGCCGGGACGTCCCAGCTCTCCATGGCGATTTCGATAGCCTTCTCTCTCGCCTTGCCTGCGTTCCAAGGCGCTTCGGTCATTAACAAGGGGCTCTCTGCCAGCGGCTTCTCCTGATTCTCCTGGTTCTCCACGTCCTCCATGTTGACATCCCCGTTTTCATCCGCAGGGTCGTTCAGGCCGTTCTTGGACGGGTGTGTCTCCTTCTCGGGTTGCAGACGCTTAATCAACATGTGTTCCCACATCTTGGAGGCGGCATCCCAGTCCTCGACTACAGAATCAGCCCGCGACATGTAATTCTTGACCTCGAAATCGGCGTGGGGTAACAAGCACTCGTCGCCGAAGATGTCGCGAGCGCCCTGAAGTTGCGAGGCGTCCTTGAGCGATCCGTAGAAAGACGGTAAGATGGACTTGGGCACATCTTCGCCTGCGAAACCGGCGCGAGTGTGGCAGTAGCCTGCGTCGAGTACGAGGGCTGATACTTCATCTGGGGTACGTGTTAGTACAGGCAGCTTGATGCTGTCGCGATTCGCGGCAAGGCTGAGATTGGCATACCTCCGCCATAGATATCCGTCGGGGCACTTGCCGTCGTGAGCTGTTGAGCGGCCATTTTGGAAGGGTTTCGGGCCAATTGACCAGACGGTAATGTCTTGCGACGAGTGTTAGGAAACCTGAAGAGTTTGGGGTAAAGATGCCCGCAAAATTCAAGCTTCACCGACCGCGAAAAGAGCTTGGAATCGCATGGCTAGAATTCAGCCCTGGATGCCTGGACAGAGGGACCTGCATCTAATGGGTCTGTGCGTCCGCCACTTTGAAAAGGGACTCTAGAGGTACTTGACCTACAAGTGCCTGTCGGTTCTAGGATCTCCCTACCGTGTGAATTGTTCCAGAAGTATGGCTGTTCTCTACCAAAACAACTCTTGAAGAAATTCCAGGAATGGAGCGCATTTTATGTTATCTCACTGTGCAGACTTATCAATATTGTCCTCGTGGAATATCTGTCGGTACCGTTCTTCCGGGTACTAATCGTTGGGACGTCCAGTAAAGTTACCCAAAATACTGGACAAGTCTCCAGCTGGGTCTCGACGCGACTGAAGCTACCCCAGAGCTTTTAATAACGAAGCTCCTCGAGATCCAATGCTGCTGAAGGCTTATTAACAAGAATGGAGTTGCGGTTTGAGACCTTTGCTCCCATACATCTCGGCCCAACCAGACATCACTATTATTCAACGCCTTAACAATTGCATAAGTTCAAATCGAAGACATTCAACTGCTGTCGGTGCTGGTATAGACCCCATGTTCATACCGGCAACGTCCCACCCACAGACAAGATGTCGGACTACTCAGATGAAGAAGCAGACGTCCTATCCGACCACCTTGAGTCATCTAGCTCCGAGGACGAAGGTGTCCCCCCTCCACCCCTCCACCAAAACTTCTTCGCACCTCCTTTCTACGGGCGTCCCCCCACACCTCTCCCACCCTCACCCTCCTTAACTTCTCTCCTTCGCCCCTCGCGCCCAACCACCCCGGATGCCTCAGACGACGAACTGGAGCCCGTCCCGCGCGCCAGCCCCAAGGTGCCCACATACGAATACTACGGCTTCGTTCTATACGTCTTCTCTACGCTGGTCTTCCTCGTCTACCTGCTATGGGCGTACCTCCCGTCGCCCTTCCTGCACGCCATGGGCATCTACTATTACCCGAACCGGTGGTGGGCGCTGGCGGTCCCGGCCTTCATCACCATGCTTATTGTGTACATCTACATTGCGCTCGCGGCATACAACACCGAGTACCTGACGTTGCCGCTGTCGTCCATCGAGACTATTGTTGACGAGGCGGCGAATATCGCTACTATCGACTCCAAGGGCCGAATTAGGCCAATTGCGGGCCATGGTAGTGGGGAGGGGACCGGGCGGGTGAGGCAGCAGATGCACTTCTTGACTGAGGCGAAGGGCCGTGAATTGCGTTGGAGGGACATTTGGAACGAGGGTACTGATGCCGTGATGGATATCCCACTTGCCGGCGTCAATGAGGTGCTTTATGGTCTTGGTAGGGACGTAGAGAGCGAAGATGGTTACTGAGTGATATACCATGCCTCGCACTGGTATGGCATTTTGGCTGGTCACTTCCCCAAGGATGTAAGTAAGTATACTGCGAGGATGAGAAAGGCTGTTACAAATTTGTATACCAAGTTGGTTTCAGACACTGATAATATAGGAGTAAGATTGTTACTTGGACGGCGTTTCTAGAATGACCGCAGAAGATTAAATGTACTATGTAATATATGAGAAATGTATAAGAATAGATTATAGAAGATAAGATTGTGGAACTACAATGCCTTCTTTTGTTCGTTTCTTTGTATAATTATAGGAGAAAGGAGTGCGTTATTCAGGTATAGTTTTTCTCGTTCAATTCAACCAGCATCTTGTGCTATGTAATTTGATTTGGCCTAACCTAAGCCATAGTCCACTTGTATATGTATTGTTATGGTTCCTCCATGCGATGTTCACGAGCATATGCTGTCTGTTGTTCGCCATGGGCTGAAGTCCCCATGGACCCTCATGCAAGTTATTACTGCCCTGTGGATTCCTCTCCTGGGGGTCCCAATCTTGCTTCACAGAACAAGCCACGTTTCTGCCATCATAATGAAGAAAATAAACCAATCCAGCCAGGCAGAAGATCCAGCCTGTGCTATCGCGAGCTTAACGAGTTACAAATGGCAAATATGAGCACACCACTGGGTTCCGAACGAATAACGCCGCATATAACCATATAAGCATCAGAACGAGGATAGCTGACGAGATATGAAGCAATCAGCTGCTGACTTCCACATATCTCATCGTCCCTATTGCCCACGTATAGTATCTTGGTGACTCTCGAGGCGGCTGGATCTTCAGCAACTCTGATCGAGGTTATCGTGGTAACCCATGTTATAACGCATCCCAACGAGAGTGCTAATTCCCGTAGCCTTGTCCTTTGTACCAAGAACATGGTCAGTAGCTACTTGTGCCGAGAAGATAATCGCCCGCATATGACAAGCCGAGAGCCTTGCACACTAGGGTGAAGGTTGCTGTGAACGTACTTAGTCAGGAAGGTCTAGAGAATGTTACCCTGACCGATACGGGGGCTGTTACTTTGGGGTTTCCAGGTTCAGCTCGCACACTTTATAGGCCTGGGTAGACTAACTACAAAGGAACTCTTGCAAAAACTTGACGGTCACTTTCTTGAACTAGGAGGCGAGCCCCAGTAGATCAATCACCATTCCTGTCCAGTTGACCGACTGACCGAATCGTAGGACGAAAGTAACTGAATCTCCTTGTGCCCACAACCCAGCACTTCTAGGGTTACCTGACGACTAAAAGAGGAGTCTTAAAGAGCTTGAAGCAGTGATACAAGAGGAAACAGAACGGTGCTCGCGGCTCCAGTCTTGGCAATGGCGCATCGTCCGTTCGCGGTCACACGTCCTACCAAGTCAACAGTCAGCGTCTCCTTCATCCTCAAGACGATGATCAAGATGAAAGGGGACCAGCCATAAACTGTTGGTGAATAGCGACGTCCCCGGATGGCTACGGCCATATCTGAATAGATTGCACTTGCCGGGCGACTCCAAAGTCCCTCAGGAAAGAGAACGAGATGGACATCGTCGGTCCCAAGACGAAGAAGCGAATACCTTCCTGGCTTCCCGTGACCACCGAACAGAGCGAGGAGCACCCCAGCGGGCCCCCTTGATCGGCAAAAACGTATATCATAGAATACTTTGCTCGTCATATGCCAACCATAGAATTCCACCGCCGGATAGTTCGTCAGCTCATCCTGCCTCTCGGCGGCCTCGCAACCGTGGCCACGGTAAACATTGCGCCAGGCGAAAATAAGAGTACCTAGCAATGCCGCTTGCAGTCCCCTCTGGTAAACCCACTGAGCACACACTAAGACCCGATAGCTTGTCCCGAACCAACGACGCAGTTCCTTGACGACCACCAGGCATTCCTCAAGAGTTGCGTCAACGTCCTGACATGTCCAAATACAACCGTCTACGCCTCGGCCGTTGTCATCTATAGCCTAGCGGTGCTTATCCAGGTGATACAAACCCGGGCGGGTTGCGGATCAGCGGCGATGCTTTGTTCGACTCCTGTTGGGTTGCCGGTTGGATTGACGTTTGGATTGAGCAGTATGCTCGATTGTTCCATCAGGGAGTATGCAGTCCAGCTGTCTGGCTTGAACGGGGTCCAAGCAATGTGACGTTTCCTGTTGTCAACTGCTGAAACGCAAGTGATGGCCTGTGAATGGGTTGAGATTGGGGTTATCAAGAAGGAAGGGAGGAAGTGGTTGGCAAACATGTAGCCTTAGTATGTTCTCCCAGTTATACGCCTTGATTAGCTTATATCGTTTTGTTGTTCGAGGATAAACCTGACCGTGCCATTGAGCATCACCTTGCGAAACCCAACACTGCGGTGATCTTGGCACATGACTTGCCATATGCGCTTTCGTCGAAAGTAGTATTACATATGCCAATTGGAAGCAGCCCAGGGAATACTGTAGCATGAGCTTTTCCGTAAAACAGGCTATAGTTAGGCATTGCCTTTATTGCAACTAATCTCGTAGTCTAGTACACAGGGTTCTTCCACCCTCCCGTTTTCTCTAGAGACGCTCATTGCTTTAGGGGACAAATGTACAAGACACAGAAAACCTTAACCGAAGCGTTGATGTCTAATTACTCCACCTTAAGGCTCTGCAGTCTAGCCTCAGTAGAAATAACCTATCAAGTATGTTAGAACAAATATCCCCATCGCATATGTTGCTCAAGTGATCAGGGGATCGCTTACCTCAAGTGCCTGCTGCACCTCGAGAACCTTCCTCACCTCACCAAGCCAGTCCCGGCTTAGAGTCTTGGCCCAGCCCTGCAGTCCATTCATCTCCCGCGCCGCCTTGTCAAGGTCACCCTCCTCTAAGTACGTCTGTGTCCTGGTCAAGATGCTCTCAACGTCGTCGCCAGCGGCGAGTCCCTCTTTCTTAAACATGATCTTGCTGAGCACCCAGCTGCTAGCGTGGCTGGCCACGCCAGCGTCCTCGGGTAGCAGGCTGGCCTTGCGAACTTCGGAAGCCACACGACGGAAACGGTCGATGAGATTCGAGGGCGTAGAGATGCCACGCTGGTAGGCAGACGGGTTGATGGATGAAATTGCCGCGTTGATAACAGTATCATCAGAGGAAATCTCCCGGAGAGCAACGAGCTCTCGTACAAAAGGCCGCGGGTGCTCAGTGTCGGAAAGACTGGCGCGGACGGCCTCGACAGCAACATGCAGTTGCTGCGTCTTGAGGTTCATGTCAACAACATCGTTCCACCCGGTGGTGAGCATCTCGAGCTCCTTTACTGCCGAGCTAAGTTGATCCAGCTTGCCCAGGCGACCATTGCGCTCCGCCTCGACCGTGTTCTTGATGTCCTTCATGAATTGGCGTTTTAGCTCGATAGCCTGCTCAAGTAGCAAGTTGTTCAGTTTCTGCTCATTAACGAGCTTCTCGCGTTCCATCTCATTCTTGATGCGTGAGTCATAAACTTCCTTGATGCGCCTCATCTCAGTCTCGAACTCTTCACGCCACGTACGTTCTTGGGAGGCCATGGCGCCTTCAACGCGGGTGACGAGCTCATTTGCAGCGACTTCAAACTCATTCACCTTGGCAGATACTTGAGAGGCAGCATCCTTCTCGACCTTGGCCTTGAGATCGCGAATCTTGGACCCGACCTTGTTGAGCTCGTTCTTGGCCTTGCCAATAGTGGCGGAGAAGCGATCATTAGCGTTGTCAGCGTTCACTACCGTGATGATGTCGTTTAGCATTTTGACCAGGTCCTGGACCACGGGTTCGTCGGCATCTTTGACATTGAGCGGGTCAATTGGCCCAGCAGGAGGGAAGCGAGAGGGCTCGTCAACTTCGGGCGCCTTGAACACAGGTTTATCTCCTTTGGCCTTCTTGGTCATGTCGGCAGAAGTCGCGGCAGAAGGGATAGCTGCAGCCTTTGGTGGCTCCTCAGACTTCGCAACGACAGTCGCTTTCTTTGCGGTGGCCTCAGACTTGGGCTTTGCCTGTTTAGTTGCAGGGGTGTTGCTATTACCGTCACGAACGGCACTTTTGGACCGGCCGCCGGACTCTCCACTGTCTGCAACCCGCCAGGAGGCACCACTCTGGGGAGCAATCTTCACCTGAGCACCGGTGTCCTGAGTCCTGGAACTAGTGGTCATGGCACGGGGAAAGCGCTTCCTCAGCTCCTTTTCCTCGAAGTACAAGACTGCTTGCTCGCCGTAGGGTATGTACTCGGTGAAGAAGTCATGGAAGTTGTCGTTGACGCGCGAATACCACACTCCACCACCGAAAGTGACAGCGCCCAAGATCATCAGAGTAAGAACATAGTTGCGTAGACGACGGAAGAAGCCCTTCTTCTTGACCGGGACTGGAGCACCAGCCGGGGGTGCATGTCGAGTGATGGTACCTGTCGATGAGAGGGTAGCTTCTTTCGGAGCTGGGGGCGTCAGAGGGACAGCTTTCGCATCTATAGTGGAGGCTGTGACCTTGGCTTCCGTCTTCAGAGCGGGCGCATCTACGGCCGGCGATGTGTTGGTCTCAGAAGCGGGTAGTTTTGGCGGGTTCGCATCTTGTATCGAAGCCTTTTTGTTTTCAGCGTAGTATCTCTATTTACCTGCCAGTCAGCATAAATTCCTATGCGGACGCATGGCATCGAGGTGATCTCATACCCTGGCAGCTGCGCTAGCGGAGGGCTGCCATTGGCGGCCAGTGGGAGCAGCAATGGGCTTGGTGCCCACCGCTCTCACGGATCGCAACGTCGTGCGCAACATGAGGGCATTGAGTAGCCGTCAGGCTGCGATGGCGGATGCGTTGTCGGGCTTTGGGGTGTGGACGTGGGAGAGGGAAAATGCTCGGCTAGCTGCCAACGTTGGCAGCTCAACTTTTGCTGCTAGCAAATGGATAATCCCGGCCCGCCGGTCAGGAACGCGCTATGCAAGGCTACAAAACAACGCCGAGCCGACAATAGACTCCGAACATTGCACCACACAAACATCTTATCAACACTGATATAGAGAATATATTCGAGGTGGTCCCATTTTAAGTAAAGGGCTTTTATCTAACATTTAATCATCCTTGACACAGTTTGTGCTCCATTTCCCAAAGCGCATGCAACTAGTGTGCAAGATTGGAGCTTCGTTCTGATGACATAAAGCAGTAGGACGCACAAGTATTCCCACCATAGTACAGATAGCGCTCATCAAAAGCATATTTTTATGAAGATTTCATTCCAAAAGCTGAGGGATAAGTTCTATGACAACTAGGGTGAGAACACTGTACAACTCAAGACCGACGGACAATCTCCATGTCTCCGCTGTATCCCACCATCGCGCAGCCATTCGTTGGCCCTAGTTTGCGTTGCAGGAAAGACCAAAGTCAAGTTATTAAAAAACGTATGCCACCTTTCCGAGACTCCAAATGAATATATTCTGCCATGTGCCTCAGTGAACGCGTTGTCGAATAAGCCCACTTGCCTAGCTCCGTTGCTTACTGTAGTACTGGAGGAGATCCGCCGACCCATGCAAGTAGAGCAGGTACGCATCAATGACGAGGATCAGGTATAAGTACCGTGGTAGCCTGGTTTCCCCTTTCAACCAGCACCCCACACGCTTCTAGCAGCTGCATGGCCCTCCAGACTGAGTATTGGCACCCTCGGTCGGTCCCAAGCTTACTCCGCCTGCGCGCTGACCTGGGCGAGTATGACGCGGACCCACTTGGTCCAACGGGAGCTTCTTCGCGATGGCAGTGAACAGCTCCCGCACATTCTCGGCTGTCTTGGCTGATGTCTCAAAGAAGAGCAGACCTGCTTCGTTCGCATATGCTTCGGCGTCAGCCGTCGACACTGCCCTCTTATCGGGCTGCTCGTTCACCAAATCCAGCTTGTTGCCTGCAAGAGCGATGATGATGTTCTCATTGGCTTGTCGCTGAAGCTCCTTGACCCAAGCCTTTGCCTTATCCAGCGAAGCCTGTATCATCGTATTAGTTTGGGCATCCGAGGACATCCACGTTGGGGGAACCTTACGGATTGGGTAATATCGTAGACGACTACAGCGCAGTTCGCATTCCTATAATACATGGGTGCAAGCGACTTGTATCGTTCCTGGCCTGCTGTATCCCATATCTCGAACTTTACCGTTGTGTTTTCATCGAGTGAGATGGTCTGGGTGAGGAAGGCGGCGCCAATGGTGGATTCCCTATAGGAGTCGAATTGATCCTTCACGAATCGTAGAACTATCGAGCTCTGTTGAGTGTTGATTAGCGAGAGCAATACGAGGCGTCGGATTCGTATGTATGCGATACCTTTCCCACTGCCGACTCTCCTATAATGAATGAGGTTAGCATTCGTTTATGTCGATGCCAGCGGATTCGCTGGCGTGGCGATATCATACCTAATAGCACCAACTTGAACTGCGCAAAGCGTGTGTTCATTCCACGGGCACCTGCGGGAGCTCCTCTAGAAGCCATAATGCTGGCAGTGTTGGCGGGGTGGTGCAGTGATTCGGGGTTGATGTAATGAATGAGGTAACTTTCGGAAACTGGCGATGTCGCTCGGCGCTGCACAAAGAATAGTCGAGATGACGACCAGAGGGTCCGGAACGGGCGCAAAGGACAAACGGTTAGCAACTAAGGCCGACAGCGACGAGACTTGGGCGAGGGTTGCAAACGACTCGTCATAAATGGCTTTGGTGGTTCGGCGGAAGAGTTGAATGGGTGATGTTGGGTGACTTGCAGGTGGTCATTCGTTTCTTGGACAGTGATTGCCTGGAACTTGCAGTAGAATCGAGGCGGCTGAGGGCGTCGATTGCAAGTGCCTCGTGCACCTGACGCTCACATCAAGGTACAGTGTATTTTACACAGTGTGAGAGGTAGGGCCGTCCACTTGCAGCTCTTTATCTTGTCAGCTGCGACCAGCCGCAGCAGATAGCACCTCTACCTCGTAAATACCGATGAAGTCTTGGCGTTCACATGAACAACTAAAACTGCTTGATGTCAGTGCTCTGGCCTAAGCCAGGTTTCTCCATTGCAAGTGGCGCACGACAAATCAGGCTTAGCGTCCTCGCCGCCCTTGCTCAAGCTCACTCAGTCGATCAGGAATTATGCAATTGTATGCACGAAAAGAGGTAAACTTGCCCCGTAAGCAGATCTGGATGCCATAAACTGAAGCTTACGGTGCTTTGTAACCATTTTGTTTCCGTGTTTGCTCGCTCGTGCTACTTGGTCATAGTTACCGCTCTAGCAACTTATTCTACTTCCTAACGACGAGCTTATACTCCATAATCTAAGAATTTCCATTGAAAGCTTTTACAAACCCGGCGATTTTGTCCATTAATTGGTTTCCACATCCGATAAGCGGAGATAGGGCGAGCCTTATATCAAGTTCGTAAGTAGGGTGCTTGACATTATCAGCTTCGAAGTCGGATTCCGTCAAAGGCACTTGGCCCCGGCCGTGAGATTCCGTAGTATGTTCAACTTCGTCCTCAACTTCGTCCTCAACTTCGTCGTCGCCGTCAACGGCTTCGATGCAGTTTTCTACGGCTCTTTGTACAAAGCTAGACCTTTACATCGATTATTGCAAGCTTGATGAAGTTTCTCGAACAAGCCTCGTAGCTGAAGTGAAAGCATATATGCACAGCGCGTTGGTCCTGCCACAATGTGACCCAATAAAACGGTTTCCTAGGAAGCCACTTGGCTAACCTTTTTTGGCGGGATGAACTCCTGGAAAGCTCTTCATCTACTCCGCTCACCTGAGCCACAATTTACCCTGGGTTGCCGCTATCTAGCACGCCCTCTCTACGCTTGTCCGATGATTGTGGATGTCTTGCGCAGACTCATCACAGGGTAGAAAATGAGGACTGCCAAATCTGGAGATGCGGGGCCATACATGGCATCAGCATTAATCGCAAAATATCTAAAATAGGCCAACCTTGGCGCATGGCCCAAACTGCCTTGTATCTAGTGTAATACAATGGAGGACTTAGCTGCGAATGACGTTTTGGCACAGCGTTCGGGCTGGTTGTAAGGGGGCGGATGGCCGTGTGCGGGATGGTCATGTGATACTCTACGCCAAACTATTTAGGATCCGTCTCGTCACTCGAGTTCATACGCCAGACTCTTTACATTCATCCCCTTAAACTCGTGACAGCCTATCACAATACGCGGCTTTGGCCCCAAAAGCCTCACTTACAAAACTTGATCTAGCGTGGTAATAATGATATTACGGCATCTCACACTCAAGCCTGGATTACGTCGATAAAAGGTCTGTGGTTGGAAGATGTTCACCGAACTGCTGCCCAAAGCACACAACTTCGAAAGTTGATAGTTTACGAAGTAAGGACAATCTATGACACCAGCAAGCCACTATTCACAATCGATGCGGTACGAAAGTTGGGCGCGGAACTTGAAATTCTCCGGAAGGGACTACCAGCACCTCGCAAAATCATATCATACATACTGGTATCAATGGCGAGGTCGTTGAACTTTTTTCCGATCCTGCGAACCTATTATATGATGGCCCATCTATCTCGGCGCCTAGATGGTGAACTGAATTTCCTACCTTCATATCTTTGTCACCTGTGTGAATCTAGCTTGGCCAATTCATTAGGATCATTAATTACTTCCCCATAGAGAATCTTACCGCCGGCCAGAGAATCGAAAGACATAGCTTTTTTCAATCCTCAAACTGCATTCCTTCCCGTACAAATTACGTATTACATCACGGAACTAGAGGGCAGCCCAGACCGTACCTGGCAGAATTCGCCTCCTCCACAGAGGGTTTATATAATTCATTTCAGGATGCGGTGCGCCAATGGAGGACACGACAGTGTCACGAAGGTATCCCAATGAATCCTAGCAACAGGACCGGTCATATTAGATAAGTTCGTTGCCTTTGGTGCGGACCTCTGACGTTGACCTCTGACGTTGAACTCCGAACTAGATAACCGCCCTATGATTGCGCACGCATTACTTTTAACGATCTAAGCATGTATACCTCATTGCAGGTGTTACATATAGGATCCTTTATACGAAAAAGTGGATCAACATGTTTTAGAATCATTTGGGTTTCATGTCCTGAACGACCGGAGGCATTTTTGGTAATAGATCAGGCCAGTATCCTAGTGTTAATTCGCGCCAACATTCCAGTGAAGCAGATTGTGGTAAGCGACTTTCGGCGCCATTTCCAATCCTTTCTATTCCCTCTTTGAGCGTCGAGACGTGTTTCATGCAGTGTTTTGAAGCCAATGCTCCTGAAGCTTGTCTCTAAACTCTGTATCTTTCTCTTTGGGCAACCACTAAGTACGAGGCTTGCAAGCCGATACTTGCAATCCTGGTATTGTTATCTGGGATAATGACATATCAATATTTCCATGGTAAGTATATATATTGTTGTCGGCTGGTGTAGTTGGTCACTTCGCTGGTAGATAAGTCCCGATTTGAGCCTCGCCCACTTGGGTCGGTGACGAGTCGCGGGTTCGAATCCCGCAGCTGACACACAAGGGGGTTTAGTCAACCCTTACGGCGCGCTGCCCACCTTGTTGACTTCGCCTACCTAGCGATAATAGGGAGATTGGTGCAGTTTAGGATTACGAGCATCCTAGCCAGTCGACCGTCAAGCACTACGTCGGCGGAATATAACTCGACAGCCGGTCCAGAATTCGAATCGTTAATCCGACCCCTTATCGGACCTCGCCTTTCCGATAACGCTCGTCGGCGAACCCGTCCCCTCACGATAGAAGGCGCGCAGCACGCCCTCTCGCCGCGATTCTTGCGAGCGTCTGACCACGTTACGGTCTATCCACTTGAGCGTATGGTTGAGATGTATACGCTCGACGAGAACCCCAATTAGCAGATACTACGACTTGTCGCGACAAAAAAATAGTCGAGCATCTTCTGCACATCAGCAGCATCCCACCCCTGAGGACGAATTTAAGTGCCACATTACCACACTTATCGGTAGTTCAGGCAGGGGTTGTAGCACAGACTTAGGGAGGGACAGGAGGTTTAGTAGTCATTTGGCTACAAGTTTACCTGTATAACCGCCCGACGCGGCTTAAGGGCCCGCTATATCATCTATAGCCCCTTAAGGGAGTACTTGTAGAGGTACCGAGGGTTAACACCTACGGCGTATTTAATATTATTTTTATATATTGTTGTCTTTCTAATGAATAATATTTGACCTTATACAGTTTGATAAAATAATCAAGAAAGAATATGTTGAGTTATCATGTGGTCAGGTATCAATGTACCTTAGAAGATCTAATAACGTAGTATAAGGTATTGAAAAGAATGAGGCCTGTTTGAACCGGTTGTTTGATCCAAGGAGCGGATGTTTACACTAAGTACTGATCTTCCAAACTGGAAATCACTAGCAATGATCCTACTCCCTGTGGGATTGAACGCCAGAGTTAATGCCTTACGCGGAGGGCGGTGTAGTGGCAAGTGTAGCTAGTGGGCCCGACCCTTCCTTCCTCCCTGATAGATAGCAATAGCGCTTCTAGCAAGCAACACAGCACAACGCGTGCGTAGAGCAGACACAGTAATCGACACGAGATCGACAGAGTCATCAACAGAGGAATAAATCCCTCTCTCCTAAAATAAACGCCATAATACTCATTGGAAACTTGTAGCCAAATGCAAAAGACCGATACATAATCTCAATACTAAAACGAATGACATAGCTCAATACCTGAGCAATCCCTGAATACCAACTGCAAATAGCTGAAAAGGAGGATCAGGTTCGATACACTTGTCTCCATAATAATGATGGAGGCCACAATTGTAGTCGATTCTGTAATGATAACAAATGTTTGCCTACGCTAATTAATATCCAAGGGTTTACAACAGCTGTATCTGTGGGATCGCACTAGTACTGGCATTCCGGCTACATGCGAAGGTGAAGAGGGAAAGTACAGGTGGGGGGTCCAAGCCACACAAGGGCACTAAAGTATCTCGCGTGTGTCTCACGTGACCGTAGGCCACCAATTCCACAGTATCAAGTGGAAACTATACGGCAAAGAAGAGAAAAAGCAAATATATATGAACGTACCAATAATTTTA
The DNA here is from genome assembly GCF_002105095.1 of Pseudomassariella vexata. NCBI lineage: Eukaryota > Fungi > Ascomycota > Sordariomycetes > Amphisphaeriales > Pseudomassariaceae > Pseudomassariella > Pseudomassariella vexata. The sequence goes on along the minus strand of NW_024467986.1, from coordinate 38,449 downwards.
CTAAAGTAGGATGATATAGAAGATAGTAATAGTTATGTGGTCTGAAACAGTGTAAAGCTGTGAGAAGCTGTTAGGCAACCTTGATGGGCTTTGCCAAGACCATCAAGGTTACCACGTGACTTAGCCCTTCGGGACTAAGTCCAACCTTCGTGCTCCATAGGACTAGATAGAATGTCATGCTTTTACAACCTCACAAATCTTTGACCGCCTTAGCGTGTAACAGAAGCTATGTGATACTGATGAGAATGAAGCAAATTTGAACTAGACCACCTTTTATATTTTTATTTCACTTTGGCCATATGCATTCTGAGGGATTCAACCCTCAGATGATGACTCTGTACAGATCCTGTATTGGTTACGATGCTCGATGCGCAGTGTGATGTGTGTATTGACTGCTCGGAGTGCTCTGTAAGAAGTTACATCTAAGGTAGGTAGGCAGGTGCCGACCTTTTTATCTACACAAGCGATTTCACTGCCTTAGGCACCACCTCAGGCACCACCTCAGGCACACGTATGGCGCTCAATCCCACACATTCCACCTAATATAACGTGTTTAGGTTACTCATACGTTTGAAAGATAATCTGTTTGATATCCTGCTTGTTAGCTCTTTTCCGGAACCTTTTTTTGTTTGCCTAGTAATTCGTCAGATCACCAGGGCATTTTCCAGTGGCCACAACATCCTGTTAATTCGATCCCAATATCACGTACAATTTGCCTCAATCCATCAGGGCATTTTTTTTTCCTTTTGATTATTCTCTGGTATCCTCATCATTTTCAAGGTTACTAGGGGAATTCTTTGTGATGTTGGCTATTCAACATGCCTTACTGTAAGGTGACAGCAAGCCTAGACTATCACGTCACATAGACCAAAAGATCTAGTAATTCTGTCACTTAGTGACAGAATTGAGGCTTAACCCTGCTTATAGCTCTGTATTCCCTTACACTTACAAATACCATCGAACACAACTCATTTTGCACGAAAGATTCTCACCCAGAACCCTTGGGAAGCACTGGTACCGGATTTTCTGCCACCGCGATCCCTCTGAAAGGTCCATCAAAGGCACCTCAATTTTATTATAAGCGTATAATTGGCGCCACTGTCGAGAATATCAACATCTTGTTCGATCGTCTGGATGATCCGGCGGTCAAGCGTATGCCTAAAAGGTTCTGGTACAACGATGATGAGGTTGGCTTATTCCAGGGCGGAGAGACAACAGCTTGAGGGCTGGGGAAGCCTATCGTCAGTCCATCTTGGTCAGGGAGTACCATAATGTGGTTTGGATCACGATTCTCAAGTGTAGCTGCGCTGACGGTACCGCTGTTCTCCCCTAATCGTCTTTGCTGGCAAAAACGTGTAACTGCAGCGGTTTCCCGATGACGGTCGTTGGAACGACTGGGACTCCACTAATTCTCCTAACGACTGGACGAACACTGATATCGCCGTCAAAAGGCTGAAAGCGGTCTTCATCCCTCACTCCCAACCATAAAACCCCGAGCAGTGGCGGCTACTGATTCCATATGGTCACAACAGCCATACCACTAAAGAATTCATGGAATTGTATGTTTTATACAGTATCTTGATTGCCTTTTGCTGAATTACGTCGTTATCTCGTCCGTCCGGCCTGCCCAAGACACTCTTCTCTCATTGGTTTGACTATAACATGCGGCCAAGCGGATCATTTCAACGGACGAAGATACGAAGTAGCGGCTATATTTTACGAAGAAACACTCATCTCCGGCTATAATAAAGAAGCTGATATCCAACCTCTGCTTGGGCGAATATGCGGTCTAGAATCATCCGTTAAATCCAGACCAGTACGTTATTCGGGCGCTCCTAAACGCTATTGGGAGGACATTACCGATCGCCGCGCTTAGATCAAGCCTCGGTTTTCTATAATAGTCTAGGGAATAGTCTGGTTAAGAGATAGAGAAGCCAAACAATTAAAAATAATATCTTACAAGATCCGGGTACACCGTGCGGAGGAGTGTCTTTCCTATGCTACTAATAGGTCCTAGTTGAAGGCCGACATCCATTCTACGAGGCTGGGAACCTCCTTATATACGTCCTGGAAGGCCTAGACGGAAGACCATAGGATTTAGACTATCGAACACCCGCCCTATTAAGCACGTTTGGAAGGCTGCTAGTAATAAATTTCAACATATACTTTTACCAAATGAAAGTGCGAAGAACGTCAACGACAGAGCGTACGCGCGTTTGATCGAGTTAGTGTGAGCAAAGATCAATTCAGGCCTCGTACAGAAGTTGATGGATCCATCCCTGACCGGTTGAAGGGGTGTGAAAAGCACGAGGCTGATACAAGCACTATCAAAGCAGAAATTAATTGCACGTGGTCACGTGTGACTGGTTTGCGAAATGTACGAAAAATGGTATTGCTAGTGATGTAAGTTGGTTGTGTGGGGGTCGAAATGGCTCAGAATGGTCATAAAATAACACTCGTCGTAGGAACTCCTAAGATATAGTTTTTGTCCTACCAGGGCCGCCAATGATGTATGCTATCAAGGACCCCGGTCCGCGAAATTATCCCCTTCAGAGTCAAGAATGACAACGAACCGTTCCGTTATTTCCGGTACGCCCTGTTTTTCCTTGCCATTAGGCACATCACTGCCTGCTACCCCGTCTGGACAGCAAACTCCGTCATACGCTGCCATGAGTGACATGCGACCATGTCCTTTTGTGTCGACCAGCCTAGTCAACGTTCTGACTTGACCAAGTCATCGGAGAGACGGTCCCAGCTGGACGTGTCCGACCCCTCATCTGTCCCGTCCATTTGGACGTTGCCCGAGGGACTACCCTATCTGTCCTTGCGAGTGCCAGCAGGGGGTTGCGTCTCGCCGTACTTCTCACAGAGATCGTGGTATTCTCTCTGGAGACTCTCGGACTGCTTCTTCAGCGTCTCAATGTCGACATCCCTGCGCTTGATCTCCTTCTTGAGGCGCGAAATTTCACCCGCGTCACCAGCGACAGCCAGCTTTTCGGAGTCCTTGGTTCTCTTGTCGGTACCCTCATACTGCTTGACCTTGTCCTCCAGACGCAACACCTCAAGGATCATGGAGTAGGTGCGGTTGAGGATCAGCGACAGGAACAGGGTGAAGCCACACAGGTACATGTTGCGTTGTGAGTAGAACTTGCGGGCCTGCACCTCGAGGCGCTCGTGACCCATGATAGACGCGTTGCCCTTGGAGCCCTCGGTGGCGGCCGCTAGCTCGACTTGCACACGATAGACGCGATTGACGCTATCGACGAAGAGGATAAGGATGAATATGAAGGTGATTTTGAGGCCGTATTGTAGCTTTGCTATAATAGGGTTCTCCGAAATGAAGCTGCGTAGAGGTTAGATGTTGGCCAGGTTATTTGTCATGGCCCCGCTGGCAGGGAGGGGTTTTTCTGTAAAACGTACTTGAACATCTTGCGTCGGATGGTGAAGGGCAGGGGGAGAACAAGCAGCATGAAGAGTGCCATCTCCGCCACGAGGAGCAGGAATACCTGGTTCGAGAGTGTCAGTAGGTTTCGTTCATAGCCGATCCATGCCACCTCACACGGAATACAAAATAGAACTTACGAGAGTGTAGTAGAGCGTCATCTTGAGGATGTTTCTCAGCTGCCGAGATACTGCGGTAAAGTGGGAAATTAAATAGAGTGCAGAACTCTCGCGTGATGCAGAGACGAAGAAGGTTGGCGGGTTGCGGTTCGCGAGGTTTTGTAGTTGGTTTTCTTGTGGAAGATCAAAGGTGGCCAGTTGTCGTGGAGCTACGTAATTGTTGCGAATTTCAGGTGTGGTCGGGTCAGAGTGGGCTGCAGCTTCCAAGCTCAAGCCTCTTGTTGCACTTGAAATCAACGTCATAAGTGGCTGAAGAGAATCCCTGCAATTATGGCTGATTCCGCTCATTAGAAACCACACATCTCTGATGCAATTTGAAGATCGACCAAGACATAAAACCAAGCAAGATCAACCAGTGAATCTCTGCAAGTCCCGAGGTATTCATAAGCTGAGTTCACCCAGCGGCCGACTAGCTGATTCAGCTCACCAACGGGTCAGATAAATCACCATCGGTCTGAAGCTTCCAAAATTGGGACTCACGCCTTCTGGTTCTGGCCCCTGTGATTAAATACCGAAGGGACAGGGTTAGTAGAAGCCCCCAATACCACAATCTGCAGCCCAATTAGTTAGTGTCGAATAGGCATAAATAAACAATCATTTCCAGACGAGAGTTTCAGGGTGTTTAGGATATATGCTCTCGGTGCTTGGGACCAATGGCAATGATATTAAGGATTGTCCGAAAGTCTACTCAAGGAGGCAGTCTATGTCAGAAAGAAAGATCGGTCGAAATAGCAACATCGGCCGTGTCACCTTGCTACTTAAATCCCAAGTGCGAACCCGAAAGAAATACACTGCTCTACGGAAATAGAGGGTGTGTGTAGTTCTGTGCCTTTTACCATCTCGAAAATATTCATATAGATTCATTGTTATCGACTGAACGCTTTTAGGCTGAAGACGAGCTTCATGCCCGTAACAGGTGTGCCTGGAGGATATTCTTCATGACCAAGGCAAAGACATCGCTAGAAGGACACACAAGATAACCGTGCTTGCAAGTTCTTAGTTTATTAATATTCCAGGCTGTTCACATCTTGAAGAACACTCTCTAGAAGAACAGTATGCACCGCCATATGGTGCTGTGTTAACTGATGGCCAGGTCTCTTGTTCATTTGAGACTTCTTGGTATGCAATCAAAGTTATTGGACAGGTGGTTGTCAGCGACGAAACCCTCATTTTGTTCGTAGCTGGCTACCCTACAACCGATGACTTTTGAAGGGAAGCAAAAAAGGTGGCTATACAGTCTTCACTAACATAATCTAGTGGGTTAAAAGGCATGTTCAGGGTGAGAAAGTACACTAAAGGTTTACCAAGTAGGTTCGTAGCAGGATGATACGCCTCATTATGACATCAAGAAAAGCTCCTTGCCTAGTTGTCAGTCTGTTCTCGGGTTCCTTATCCCACTTAACTACCGGATAATCTGGCAAATTAAATTATGGTTAGAAGACCGAATATGTTAGTACATCAAGGACTAACAAAGATGTTTGTCATATCTTCTAGGGGTATAATTGCCTTACTCAGCAGTTACTTCAATCACACACCATCACAACTTTATCACCAATAGTCTGGTTGGACTTGTGTGATAACATTAGCGCTACCCAAAGGCAGAGGGGATGTTATTGGACAGTAACGACAAATGGGTTCAATGAATAAAAGCCACTAGACTGGAATAATTACATGATACTATTAGCGCCACCCAAAGGCGAAGGAGATGTTATTGGACAGTAACAACAAATGGGTTCGATGAACAGAAGCCACTGTAATATGAATATGCTCAAGACGTCATGTCTACTGACCACCCTTCCTCACTATGCTGAGTTCGAGTCGGGATTTAAGTAGCTCGTCCCACAATGGAAGAACATATAAACCAAGCTTGACAGTTAGATAATAGTCATCAAACCTGTCACACACAACACACAAGCACTTACAACTTGGAAAATGCATGGTTCCGAGCTCCTCCACACCGCTTTGGCAGTGATAAACGCCTACAACGCCTGGGATGTGGACGCCATTATGGCCCTGCGAGCACCAGACTGCATCCACCGCGTCCTCCCCGAATCGCTCGGGCAGCCAGCGATGAATAACACCGAGTACCGTGCGTATTTCGAGTCGATCCAACCCCTATTCGAGAACTGGACCATTACTATTACCAACACGATTGAGGATCAGGGCGCGCACAAGGTCGGCTTCCACGCCAACAGCACAGGGACTATGTGTGCTGGACCATATGCCAACGAATATGCCCTGTTCTTCCACATGACGGACGATGATGCCTTGGTGTTGGAGATTGACGAGTTTGTGGACAGCGATCATACGAAGGATTATTTTGTGAGGTTGGGGGAGTGTGGAGTGTGAATCGGAGGAAAGGGGTATTTAATTCCGAGATGGTGTTGGGAGGCTGCCGCAAGTACAATGGTCATGAGTACTTGGACAGTATCCCCGGTCTTCGTAGGATCAGCAAGCAGTTCACTGATTTTACGTGATAAAGATGGTGGAAGTGTGATTGACGTATATTCCCAAATGGGAACGCCGCTCGTTAACAGTTTTACTTAAGATTAATTGGGTGCGCAATGGATGCAGGGAAACAGCGTACGGTCATTATGCTGAACTCAGGATCAACGATCACGTCGCTACTCTTATACTTTCGTCCGAATAATTAAACGTGACGTCTGGGTTATGGAACAACTCATTCATCAAGCGCAAGCACTACTGCTTAGCCAACATGTAGTAGCACCAAGTGACGATTTCGAAAAGGTGAAAAGAAAGATTGGGGAATGAATGACAAACTCTGTGATCAAAATGAGGATAGTAAATTACCTACTGTTCGCATGGTCAACTTAGCGGCTCCAACTCACTTGTGGTGAAGCTTGTGGAAAGAAGCAATCCGTTTGCGACTCATGTCACGCATCGTTGTTGGCATGACTCGTCCACATAGCGAAATCGTTTGCGCTCGTGTGACTATATGATTGAGTAATGGTGAGTGGAGTTGGGGGATCATGTCGAGAAGCAATTAATACCAACTTTGGGTCGGAGAAATGCTGGGGCATGCACTATTAAATGGATAAGACGCGGATACTTCAGTGCCCAGGGAGAGCATATACCTACTTGAGCACTTGCAAGACCAGGCCAGGGTTAGGATTGCGAGTACGGTTGAGGTAGAATCGTACTTGTAATAATGTTGGTATTCCATATTAGCACCCACCTTAATTCTGTGTGGAGTTTCCTTAACCACTCTGAGTAAAGGTAATTGGGATTTTGAATCAATGCTGATTCGGAACGCGGCCTCAAGGGGTGTCTGATGCCAAGTTGATCGTCTGCTGAGGCTGAGCTGACCCGACCCCTGTCCGAGCTCCGAGAATGCCAAGACATCAAGGGTCTCGCAGGGTACGGTACCCCACAATTGGAACGCCTGGAAAATGATTGACAGCGGCCAGCCTTGCGCCTCGTTTCCAGCACTTCGTATTTCCAACAGCAAGATGTATTCATTGTCTTTTAACTTCTTCATACCTAGGTGACAATTTTCTAAAGGGAAAGAGACGAAATTTGATGCTGCAGATGTCATGAGATGACTTACATTCGCTTCAATTGACCCGCATAACCCCACGGCCACCATGGGCGTCTTCTCCCTTTTCAGGGGCCTCTACGACCTCGACACCCTCGACACTCGCTTTACCAACTCGTCCACGACGCCATACAAGACGGTGATTGAATCCCGCGATGATCCGAATGCGATCAAGGAGCGGGCAGCCAAGTTCAGCGGCAGGACGAAACCGTCGAAATGGAACACGCCCGAGTTCTATCTCTACTATGTCTTCCTCGCCTGGGTCATACCTAGTATGTTCTGGATAGCGTATGATGCGTCAAAATGTATGGTACCTGCCGCGGAAATGAATGGAATCTAGTCAAGACTAACTAGTTTCGCAGCTTCGAATCCGCAATACAAGCATTACGAGCGCTACCTGTCTCCAGGCTGGATACCTGGACGCAAGATCGTAGGCAACATCTGCCTCCAAGCTTCACTTTAGGAACGCGCAACTCTAATACAATGTTGTAGGATATTTCCGATGATCAGTACTATACATTCCGAAAAAATCTGCCTTATATGGGGGCGCTGCTCGTCCTGCACCCCCTTTGCCGCCGGCTATACAATTCGATCTTATACCGGGTAGCGACCCATGCCCACACCACTCGACCGACGTTGGAGGAGGCCGATGAGAGACTGAACCAGCGGGCGTCTTTTGATTTTGGCTTTGCCTTGATATTCCTTGTCGCTCTTCATGGTGTTTCGGCAATCAAGATCCTGGCCATTTTATATGTGAACTACCATATAGCAACTACGGTACCGCGGAAGTCGGTGCCTGTCGCAACTTGGGTCTTCAACATTGGCGTGTTATTTGCCAATGAAATGTTCGACGGCTACAAATTTGCGTCTCTTGGGGCTATACTTTCTGGTCCATCCGAGCAGTCCCTGGTGGCTTCAGATCCGGCCTTGCTGGCATGGTGCAAGTGGCTAGATACCTACGGCGGTATAATGCGCCGGTGGGAAATTCTCTTCAACATCACCGTACTTCGGCTCATCAGCTTCAACATGGACTACTACTGGAGCTTGGACCGCCGAAGCCATAGCCCACTCGAAGTGAGCACAACTCCTGCGTTGCGCGCGCAGTTTTGACAGTGCTGACACTCCAATAAGAAACAATTAGATCCGGCTGCTCTCAGCGAGCGTGACCGCGTCACTATCCCAGCGCAAGCCAGGGACTTCACCCTCCGCAACTACATTGCCTACACCATTTACGCGCCCCTTTACCTCACGGGCCCCATCATCACTTTTAATGACTATATATCACAACTGCGTTACAAGTCCGCCACCATCGAAACCCCACGCCTCATTCGCTACGGCATCCGCTTTGCCCTGACCCTTCTAGCCATGGAAGTGATTCTACACTTCGACTACGTGCAGGCCATCTCCAAAGCGCACCCCGTTTGGGACGAGTACACAGCCTCACAGCTGAGCCTGCTCAGCTACTTCAACCTGCATTTGATCTGGCTGAAGCTGCTTCTCCCCTGGCGGTTATTCCGACTTTGGGCCCTGGTAGATGGCATCGACCCGCCGGAGAACATGCTCCGCTGTGTCAGTGACAACTACTCGACACTCTCCTTCTGGCGCTCCTGGCACCGCAGCTACAACCGCTGGCTGACGCGGTACATCTACATCCCGCTGGGCGGCTCGTCCTTCCGCGACGGCAAATCAGCCATCCGCTCCATTTTCAACTACGTGCTCACCTTTACCTTCGTCGCTCTGTGGCACGACATTAAACTGCGCCTGCTCATCTGGGGCTGGCTTGTCGTCTTCTTCATGCTGCCCGAGATGGTGGCCCGCATCGTATTCCCAGCACGGAAGTGGGAGAGCCATCCCACGGCATACCGTATGATCAGCTGTGTTGGAGCCGTCGCTAATGTGTTGATGATGATGATGGCTAATCTTGTGGGGTATGCTGTTGGTTTAGACGGGCTGCAAAACATTTTGGCGGGGATTTTTAGGGATTTCACTGGTGAGTCAATACCCCTCTCAAACCAGTACAAACTGTCCAGGAAGGACTTCCCTCTCCTACTATCTGGCGTCTATGGTTGCAATACTGACTTTTATTTGTTTAGGCATGACGTTCCTTGTAACAGCTTGTCTAGCACTGTTTGTCGGTGTACAAGTCATGTTTGAGATCCGCGAGGCAGAACTGAGGAAAGGCATATGGCTCAAGTGCTGATCCCTGGCTCTAGTTATTCCATCGAATTGAAATTGTCGTTGATAGAATGTAAATAAAACACTTGCACATAATCCAGTAGTATTAAGTCTTACATGGGACTACGTCATCAGTGCCGTGATACTTGATGCGCTGTACTGCTCCTCGTTCGAACGTGCTGGACTTGTGAAGTTTGCAGGGCGAACTCGCCATGGGTATCCTATTATTAACCGTACCAACGCAACGCTAATGTGTAAACACGCACCGTAGCGCAATGCTCCATTTATTACATGTTCCCGTCACTCTCAAGCTCCTCCTCCTCCAACAACTCTTCACTCACTTGTGAGCAAACGCAGTCGGACTGCCCATCTCATACCTCTCATTCTCGCCCCCCCACGTGGGATGCGCGCCGCGGGCAAACTTACCATCCATACCTAGCTTCTTCTCCGTCGCCCACCTGCGCGTCCAGATGAGACCCCACACAAGAGCGAAGATCATGATGATAGCGATGGCGATGCCAAACACGTAGGCGGCCACCAGTGAGTGCTGCTTGCCTGGGTCGAGGAAGCTGTACGTGTAGAAGCCCTTGGTGTGGTACGTCAAATACGCCAAGGACAAGTACAGAGCCAGAAGGACGATGAGGAAGGCGATATGTAGCCAGGGGGCCGGGTTCGTGCGCGGGATTATGATTTCGAACAGGGCGAACATACTGTTCATGGCATGTTGAGAAATGTTACTCCATGCGCGATACTGCGTCGGGAACCATTCGGGTCCGTATAGTAAACCCCAGTAGACGATGGTGACGAGGAATGGGAACGTGGTAATGGTCGTGTAGAACAGGGAGTGCAGGGCTTGTAGGGGCCGCGGCCACGAGTCGAGAGGGGCCGACTGCCAGCGGGCATACGAGAAGGTGTGGATCGAGGAGAAGAGGAAATAGAAGGCGATGCCCCAGTATGTCAGCGTCGTGAAGTAAGAGAAGTTTGCGGCGGCATCCTCGCAGGCGTACGAGGACCCTTCGGCGGGATGGGTGCACGACCAGCCGATAACGAAGAAAAGGGTTGTGAAGGCATAGAGGGACTGCGCGCCAGGCAAACAATGTCAGCGGGCTGGTTGACTGATGTGGACAGGACTCTAGCCAAAACGGAAAACTTACGAACACCGATCTACAGAAGAAGAGCACGTAGGGTGGTAACAGCCATGAGGTCTCGAACCGGTGGGACGGATCCCAAAGTTCGCTGCCGAACTTGAAAGGGCGAACCATTGTTGGCGATCAACTGGCGTCACGCAGCACAATTGACTTGAATATCTTCGACTGTGACTGTTCGTCCCAAGTATTCAAGTCCTACTTGTAAAGTAGCCTGGGCTGAGGTCATCCGCGGCGCTCAGCAGATGTTGTGATTGGCTTGGCGGAAAGGACAGACGTGGAGATTCGCGTGTGAAATGCGAATGGGGGGAAAACCTTTGACGTCGAGGCAAGGTGTCCGGCTGACAATCCTTTTGCACTAGCCCAGGACCCTATATCGAACCAGGCTATGCAATTCGAAATCGCGAGAGAAGCCTTTCATTTTCGACGCCGTCCAGGATCGAAACGAAGTTGCAAGGAATGCTTCATAGATATCCGCTTGTTCTCCGTGAATGGCGCGGACTTTGCTAAATTCGGACGTCTGTATGTGAAAATTGGGCCTGCGCGATGTGGGACCTCGTAGCTACGAACCGCAGCCTTGATGCTATCGGAGCCGGCTGAGGGTACCCAATTCGTGACTGCAATGTACAAAAGTGGAATTTGGTCCATGAGCACACCTCTCTTCATGACTCGGAACGCCATTGCCGTTACGAGATCAAATATTTTTCCAGCAAGGCGTTTCCGTCTCGGGTGCGACCTCGATGTCGAACACTCCAGCATTCGCATTCTGATGGTGATATCGAAAGCGGTAGCAAGGGTCGCAGGGATCAAAGGTATAAATAGGTCTGGCTTCAGAAAAAGCCGATCTTACCTTGTTTAGTATGGTGCTAGGTGCTAGTTCTTGATACGCCCCACGGGCACTCGACAGTGGAGCCTTTTATTCGGTCTTCCACCAAGTATATAGATACCTCGGCATTAGCTACGGAAATAGAAGAATCTTAACCGCATTAGCTCCCTATTTAAACACACCCCTATTTGCAACAGGAAGGTCCTGATCGGCAGCGTTTTCAGCGGCTCCTTGAAGGGTCGATTCGGTGTATCGTTTTTACTTATTTATTAACTGCTAATATGCTACTCATCCTGTTTGGGCACTGGTTCTAGCTATATTTGTAGTAGTCCGGCGCAATAGTAACTTCTCGTACCTACTAATAGGAGGGACGCGATTAATCCACGATTTAAGTCTCGCTTCTAGGACGTTTGCGGGCTCCTATATAGTACTCGAGGATCGATTCTACCTAGGCGACGGCCGGTTTACTTAGCGACGAGGGTGATGCGTATGTATATAGAGGATAAAGTATATGCATTGCGAAAGCTTAGTAAACTAGCACTCTCGCAGCTCTAATTATATTTTATCTTCTCTTCTCTACAGAGTAGCGTGACTGTTAGGCAACCTTGGTGGGCTTTGCTAAGACCACCAAGGTTGCCTAACAAGCTGAGTCGGGAGGGTTTCGCCCCTGATCCGGTAGAACTCTGGAACCGCCCACCTTAAGAGGAGAACTCGAGACGCTCCTACCTAACTTGTGAAGGTCAACCCTCGCAGACTCACTACAACCAGGTGACTTACAGCTGGAACACCTGCCGTGGCAGTGTCAGATGGGAAGCCAATCATAACCCTTGTAGGAGCCCCGCCAAGCGTGGATGACTTAGTCGCGCTCCCTCAAACCTAAGTTGTCATCTTCTTTCCTTCGCTCCTTAGAGTAGAATCTTCGTCGATAGCACCTAATCGAGGTCTCTACCAATGCGATGCAACCCAGGTCGTGACATAACTTAGATTCCTCAAGAATAAGTCTTGTAATATACGCACCCATACACTGGCCCATCCTAGTTGCTCTTTGTACTACCTGACTGTTATATTGTGAGACATGTGGTATCCCCGTGACAATGACCTTGGGCTACTAGTTCCACTGTAACTTACTGTTAACGCTCTTAAGACGCGATTATAAAGACATTTGAAAGCTAGAGTCCTAGCGTATGAATAAAGAATGTCTTAATATTAACAGTAGTCTCTAATAGAGTAGATACTATACAAATAAGCCTTCGGGCGGGTCCTATCGAAGCACGTTACTACTATGTTCGCCTAAGAAATACTTCGGATCGGCAGAGGTAATCGTTTCTTAGGTGTATTGATTATCGGCTTTATTTAACACTGTAAGGCCATCCGTACTAAATCTAGGCGCTCGGTACTTTGTAAGAGACTATACACTGTAAGTAAACGATTGTTAGCAACTGTTTGAGTTTGTTACGTACTGAAATTATAGTATAGTAAAAAGCACGCGACTCGGTGTTAAGCCACGTTTTAGATAACAAGTAAAAAGGGAAGCGTATAGCGACTGATTTAGTCGAAAATAGTGGCTCTTCAAAGCGGGCCGCGACGACATCACGGCGGTGTGGAAACTGTGGCCAAACCGGCCATAATGCGCAGACTTGTGAAAAGGATATAGAATCGACTAGTGAACTAGAATACGATTAATTTTAATTAATTTAAGCTGTTGTGATTGAATTAACTTATATAGAAATTAGATTTGTGGAAAAAGTGCGCGGCTCAATGGTAAACCACGTCATAGATGAGTAAATATTTATTAATAGTATTTTTTTAAAATTTTGTTTTACACAAAAAAACCACCCTCAAAACCTGCCAAGCGCACGAAAAGCTAGATAGAATAAATAAAAATGATTGAAAGTAGTATTGTGATGCTGCTTTAATTAATGGAGTGACAGTGTTCACGATTTCGCTAGGGTGCGTTTCATTGAGGGGTCAATGCGGTTACTGAAGGAAGGGTTTTCAAAATGGTTCGTGACGCAACAGGGCGCTTTGCTAATTGTTTGCACCCGGCCGAGCGCTACATGTGCCTAAGGACGGACATGAAGGAAATACCTATTTAGATATGTAATGCCTTGGGTAAGCTGGATATATACCTCGGATATGCTAGACTCAGCTGCATGTTTGGAGCGACTACTTAGTGCTTAGCCGCTGTCAATCAAAGCATAATTCGGCCAAGTTTTCCTGCAACAAGTCGTGGATGTCCTGACTTGAGTGCTCGGGGTCGCTGGGACTGGTGAACAAGTCAAATTGGATGTTGCACTAGGGCAGCGCATTATTAGTGAGTTGCAAGAGTTTCCAAATATCGGTGAGTTTGCGCCGCGCGAGACGATTCTCTCATCAATTGCGGCAACATTGGCTGTGATCCTCGTGTGGAACACATTCAGGGTCTTCTACGAAGAGCCAGCCGACCTTTCTTGATGGCGTACGCTGAAGAATACATTGAGAGATCGTTGTTCAGCATAAAATGTAACCTGCAGAAGCCGTCTTCGAACACATCAAACTATGACCGGACTGGTCTCGGGCCGTAGCTGGATGAGACTTGGGGTTGCGAATGCTGGCCCTTCGTGTTCGGGCCGGTTGAAGTCGTCGTCTGCTATATAACAGAGGACTGGTGGCACACAGTCCACTGGCGGAGCCCTAGTTACTCCGTGGTAATGTACACTGGTTAGATAAGTAGCATTCTGCCGCTGCACCTGACGTAACTTAATTTAGCTCAATCAACATCGCAATCCTCCATGACTATACAATGCGGATGCTGATTCGCGCAGATTCAAGACGCTTGTCAGCTGCGTTCGATATTGTGCAGTCCAGATTATTGACTGCGACCTGCAGGCATGTCAGCTCAATATTTTCTCTGATAGGTGCCACCTGTGTGAGCCGTACGGGCATTTCCTAGATGAGGATGACTACGGTGACTTGGCCCGACCTGGAAATCGCCTCCCTGAAGAGGCCAAGAGCTAAGAGGCCTTAGCGGCTTTCTAGCACGCAGAGACATTTTATGATTTGTCTCTGCGAACCGAGATGTCCCACTTATGTCTCATTTTATTAGAGCCTCAAGATCTGCTGGTTCTAGAATGCAAAGAATTGCGCCCATCATTTTGCCATGCAGGAGTCAGGAGAGTCTTATTGTCGATGACAGTTGGCGTAATGCATGGCGCATTTTCGCGTGGGAAAACAAGGCTAGGGACCTTGACGAGATGGGGTTGGTGTCACGCAGCCCTTGTTGGTTAGCCCGATAAGGGCTGGTTGGTTGGTTGGCCTTGAAATCCCATTTCAGCAAACCGGCTGAAAAGAATAATGGCGGTCAGCTGTGCAGAGACAGGACGTGGGGATGACGTGATAATGCTCGAGGTTATCACGCTTCGTACCTCAACCCTATTGAATCAGAGAGACTGCTACGCCGGTGAAATTGAAAGCCATAGATAATGGAGACTGACTACGGTAAGTGGTTCGTCCAGAGTGAGCGCAGCAACGGGAAACGCGGGAAGATGGATGATTGATAGTGCGTGCACACCCTGCTCAGGAACCTGTGGAACCGCCCGGGCGACGGACATTGGCCTAGATGCAGACAGTTCGCGTGGGGCATCGTCCAACGGTAAAACTTGGGTAGGTAACAGTATACTGGAGATGCTCAACCTCAGTTGGGCGGTGTTCTATCCGCTTGAACTTGTGTCCCTGACAGTGTGAAAAAGACTGTTGGGACCTTTGTTAATTGAGGGATTTTGCAATGATGCTGGCGGTATAATGAGGAAACAATTGATTAAGTCGAGTATCAAGGGGTGTATTCCTACACTGCACCATAGAGGCTAGGGCGCTGCAAGCTCTTCCCCCAAATGCAAGCTCGCGCAAGACCACACAGGTGGTACCATTGAATATAGCAGGGTTGCACGTTTGTCTCAAGCCCCAAGAGCCACTCTGACGAGCTAGCGGCTCTGAAGTAACTAGCATGGGGCAGAATCGGGAATGGTCTCTTTCTTGTTGGCCAAGCGCGGTCCAGGGGCGTTTATCGAAGACTTTCCATTTCAGAGCTCGAGCCTCGTTGAAAAGGGTCGAGACCTCTCAAGTCAAGCTGCTGCTAGCGACTTGTCGTCGTCTTCCAATGCCAAGTTGAATTGCCCGGTGATTCGAAAATCGCCACAAATTGACTGCCTCTTGCTGTCACCGGGCCAAGAGTCGCAACCAACAATTGACTGTAGTCTCGTTCCTGGCGCATCGACCACGACTTTCTTTCTTCAGCCACTCTGTAACATCCTCGGATCATCAAACCTACTGGCTGACTCGCCATAGCTGTCGCCATCGCCGTCGCCATCGCTGTCGCCCGAGACGTTGCTCTATTTGGCCTTTAGCTGCCGAATACCGTCGCTCGTTCACTGCCTCACAACCTCACAACCACCATTTACCTCACTCTCGTCACAGTCACTCGTTCGCCGCCTAAACCAGTATTATCTAGCTACACTTCTTTCTCGTACTACACTGCTACACCACTCTCGCTATCTTATTGTTCTGTCACCACCGTGCTCCTACGTTCCGCGCCCCTGTTGTCAGCCCCGACCGTCAGCGATGTCGTTCCGCTTATTAGCTCTGTGGTGAAGAGAACCTGTGCATCCGGGATTAACCCAAGTCGATCCAACACGACCAATATTTGAACACGGCATTTTTGACGAGACTCTTATGATCCTACTTCGATCGATAAAGTATACGATAGCCCCGACAAACTCCCAATTGTTCGGCTGCCTGCAGACTGCAGGCTGCACATCTGGGTTACACGCGGTATCACGCATTACCGTACCGGTCCATACTATTTTCAGCGACGCCACGAGTCAGCTTCAATAACCTGGCTGGCCTGGTGGCCTCTCGACCTTTGCCTGGAAGTGGTATTGTTCTGACATTGATTGAACTGGACGGGTGGGCTGCCGCCCAGAGAAACGTCGTTGGGCCTCACGAGCGCTTCCTGCTTGATAGCAGCAACTGCTGTGCATTATGGCGGCCACGGCTGGTTTCCCGTTGTCGCTTCACCAGGACGAGGACATGCCAACCCTCTTTCTTTCCGACTCAGAGGACGACGATGCGCCCCCGACGCCTCGCCATCACACCGAGCCAGCTCAGTCCCAGGCCCATGCAAAGCCACAACAAGAAGCAGAACCTGCGCGGAAGAGAATGGAGGATGCGGCTGCCAATGTCCCCCGACACCCGATTCCCGCCATGCAGTCGGCCTTTGCCGAGTCCTTGATCGAAGCCACGACCAATGCTGCGGCGCAAAAGCCTAAGCTGAGCTTCGGCGACGCTAAAACACGTCACAACCATCTGATTGACGCCGAAAGGGGTGCCGAACTATATGCCGAGCTGTGGCGATACCGCCCAGGCCAGTCATATCATGAGCTGTGGAAGCTCATGGCCCAGGTGTCCTTTGGCGTATACCTGTTGCTGAACGGCATCGCCAATAGCAACATACAGGTTGTCAACATCCTGCAGGGACACATCGACGAGGTGGATGAGTTTCTCGAAGTGGCCATGGAGGATGTCAATTTCGCCATCGAGGATGTCAAAGAGCGAATCGATTTCCTGAAGCTGCCAATGAACAACATGTCGACTTTCGAAAAGATGCTTGAGGATCGCAAGTTCCGCCTGCAGATCGTGACTGGAAACGAGAGAATCGAGCACATTGTCGATCGGACTACCATGGCCCTCGAGGCAACACTGAATGACGTCGAGGAGGGTCTAAAGTCGACCAAGGAATTCGCCGTCTATCTGGGGGATCAGCAGAATCGTCCATGGCGCCAGCAGCGACCCGATGTCGTGGATATTTTCGACGCCATGAAGGGAAACGCCGAGGGGTGGTACAAGGCCTTTGTCGACCTGCAGGAAAACGCCTCCGTCCTGGATTCTCTTCTGACCAAGATCGGCCAGATGGTGGCTGAGATGAATCTAAGAGCTGGCGAAGTCAGCAGAAGGACAAGGGTAAGTCCCAGTGGGTTTGAGCTCAACCTACGAGCCAGTGCATTGATGCCTCTTCAGTTCACTGTCGAGCCATTCTCTGGGTCAGCCACGGACGCCACACACCCGCAACAAGCCTCGTCCAAGGCTTCCCAAAGATCGTCTTCGTCCACGAGTCGACGACCTTCGGATCCCTATTTTGCCTCGCACTCCCCATGCACTTCAACTGGTAGCGCGTGTTTTCGATCTCCGCCTGCCTCTCCTTCGGCGAGGGACACCTTGCCAGATTTTCAGTATAAGCCTCCACAGACGTCGGACACGGCTTTGTGGACAGTGCCCATTTTGGAGATAGATACCGAACCAGAGCCGCAAAGAGAGAGTCTAAGACCTAGCCCTATAGAGGAAGAGGGGCTCTTTATTCTCCAACCGCGTACCTATACGCCTCTACCCCCGGCGCCTTTGCCGTCTCCCATGGTTCAAGATCACCCGTCTTCGCCTACGTGGGAGCCAGAACCTCAGCCGAAGTCTGAGCCGAAGTCCGAGCCAAAACATGAGCCAAGGTACGAGCCAGAATCGGATCTAAGGTATGAACCAAGGACAGAGTTAAAGCAGGAGCCAAGGTCAGGGTCGAGATATGAACCAAAGACGGACTCGAGATATGAGTCAAGGACAGAGTCGGGAGAGGAGCCAAGGTCAGGGTCGAGATATGAATCAAGGATGGACTCGAGATATGAGCCAAGGCCGGAGGATAAACCTGCGAAAAGAACCTCGTTGCGTCAACGATTATCTCAAAGAGGAAACAATCCACCTCAATCGATTCAAGTACCGCCGAGGAACGTCAATCGTGGAAAGTATGAGTCTCCACGCGAGTCTCCACGACCCCCCCATGGTCCGGATTCAGCATATGGCTCGGACGCCGAGGGACGACCGCCGGTGTACCTGGACGCAAGCATGTTTGTCGACTTACCTCCTCCTGCTATGCCCAACACGATCCCTTCTCCACTGAGCGACAAACAATTCTTCCGGCCAGTGCAAGCAAGTCCACACTCACCATTGCAACAACGACCGTGGACAGCTGTGACGGCACCTGCACATATGCACCGTCCTCACACCTCGGCGACGCACCACCAGTACAGCCATCAGCGCAATGCACCTTCGACCATGGGAATGAGCATGCTGAGCAATGTGACCACAGCGAACACAGAGCATAAGAAACTCAAGAAGAAGAAGAGCGCATTTGGATGGCTGAAAAAGGCTTTCTCATTGGACGAGGAGGAGCGTGCAGCTTTTGAGGCCAAGAGGCAGCAACAATCACCCAATCTGTACCAGGACGGACGGAGCCCCAAGTTTCTTGATGGCCGACGTGTGGAGGAGCCTAAACGCTACTATTGATTTGTCGAGAGCCCACCAGCTGGCTTCTATACGTCTGTTGTCGCCACGCTGCTTTTTGTGAGCCAGCTACCGGTTTGAACGTAGGACTGGCTCGCGGGTCCTCACTGTGACGGGCAAATTATCGGTGGCGGGAACGGAACATGACATTGGATTGTAAAGTTGGCAGCGTCATTTCGGAAACTCTCGGACCAGCATGTCAGGACACCATGACCAACTCACCATGGTCAATTTGCTCTTAGTGCATTGCACCAATTTTGATACCCACATAAGCGACATGGATTATTGGCTTTTTAACACTGCTGCGTTATATTGACGCCAAAAAAAAGTACACCTCAAAACAGAGAGGTTAGACCTTTTGTTTAGCTTGGAGAAACTCCAAGTTGAGAGCGAGGAATAGTGGCGTGGAGAGGAGACAAGAGACGTTCAATTTGTGAAGGTGTTCAGAGGAAAGAGGAAGAACTCGAGTCAAACGTCCGAGGATGAAATCTATGCCGAAGCAGCAGAATTGTTATCTCACGTGTAATGTTCTACACGGTTGTTTGGACATAAGAAAATGAAAACATTCTCAGCTTGACTGGGGTGTAGATGGGTGGAAGGAACCAAATACATGCTCAGACGTGAAATATCAAAATTCGACGAGCCATGTCATATATGATACCGCGGTGTTCTGATCTTGTTATTGCCCGTAATGGCATCACGTATATCTGTGTCTCCCTCGCCCGTCAGTTGGCTACGAGAGTTAGAGTACTTGTAGTCTTTCATTACACTAATATTTTGATCTCTTGCTTCTGGTTGCGCTTTTATAGTTGTTATTCCCCCTTCCCAAGCAGACTGTCTTCATCGTGATTCTGCTATACAATGCATAAGAACTCGAAGAGAATATCAGTCAGTGAAAAGAATACCTAGTATAATTTAGATGAGATTACAGGGATAATGAATTTACAATAAGTCAGGCCGACCCAGATTTGTCAATATAGGCACAGTAGCGGATTAAGTCGATATGCACTGGGCGCGCCGATATATGATGCCGGTGTATTCGCAAGTCTATTCTTGATTGACACCAACCGGGCTCTCCTGTACGCATCCGGTCTACGCACCCCAGACCTGGAGCGTAGCCGAGATAGCTTCCCGCGAATCTGGGGAACATAAGGATGCACTGTTAAGACCTTTCAAGAAGGGTTGCCCATGACAGGGCATTTATATTCCACGGTCCTTCCTTGAAGAAGAACTGGTACTTCCCCCGTCTCTCAACGACGCACACTCTGACCATCATAGGGGGTACTACCGTTTTCGCCACCTGTGGGCAATGACCGAGAGCATGCTGAAACGCTCCTGGCCAATCACATAGACAGGCCTCGGTTTGGATCTCTTAAGGACGACACCTATGACAAGGTCGGCGGAGAGTTACAGAGAATGTGTAGAGCACGAACAGAAGGTCAGGCTCGTTACTCGGTATCAGAACTCTAGATCCTCATCCCATCAGCTCTTGTCGTACTTTCCAACGTCCTTTCTAACGATTTCACCGTGCTACCATGGAAATTACGACTGCTGTATCTATATTGACATAACCTGGCGAGTCTCCGTAACGAAAGATTAGGACTGCGCGTTGCGGTGCCAAAGATGGGAACCTTGGCGTGTTGTTGGAATGAGTGACTGATGAAGACAGCTGGTCGAGGCGAGGGGGAGAGGTGCAGAGCCAGGAGGCTGACTGACTGATTGACTGACTGACTCTGACCCTTTGGGCTCGGCATATGGAAGATGCAACGTGTTCAGCATCGATGACAACGAAACAGACCTAACTGGACCAGCCGCATGTGCAATTCAGTACGAACACGGGCTGACGTACTTTGAAGTAGCATCGCAGCTGTTAATAGCTCGGCAAGATAACCGTTAACGTGTCGTCGAGTTGAGTCGGGTCCGGTCAGGTGGGATGTTGAAAGCTTGGGCAGCTTTCGTGATGTGGGATGGATCGGAATCCTTGGCAACAGTGATCCTTGTGCGAGATCTAATTTGGCAGTCCAAGATTTAGGTCAATGTGGTGACGAGCAGGGAGACAGTTCAAAGTTTCTACTCCGTAGTGAGCGCTGTCCTCACGTCCGAGGGGCTTTTGATAGTCACTGCTCTTGAGACCGAGACCGCCACACGCAGTATTATCCTGGTATGATTTACAACTGCTATTCGATTCGCCGACCAGGTCTTCTAGTTCAACCTCGAGTAAGACTCGTGCAAGAAAGTATTGCCAGAGGCGGTGCGGGATCTGATCTCCCGGGACGCATACATACTGCACCTGGCTTGACTAGGTGCGCAGACAGGCGCTTAAGAACAAAATTTGCTCCAAGCCACTTCGACACCCTTGCCAAGCATACCCAAGTGCTTAGAAAGATGCCAAGCGCTAATAAAGAACAAAGATCATGTAGTCCCGCCGAGCTTCTGTAAGGACGACCACCGGGCGTGAATCACGCGAGTAAGTGGATCGGTGTTGATTCTTGTTCTGACGAACATCAACCATCGAGTCTGTTTGTGTTGACTCGGTCGGGCAGCCGTTTCTCTTCTCCTCTCTCTCCAATAGTTCCAAGACGGGCCAGGTGGATATTCATGATGTATTGGGGGTTCAAGTGGAGATTGGACCGTGAGTCCGGGCCGAGCCGGCCACATGCTCCCGGCGCTATAAGAATCAGAAGATTCGTTATGACGCTCAGGGTGTTGAAACTAGATACAAGTAACAGGCTCATGGAAGATGGAAATCGTGTCAGAATCAAATGTATTTGCCCGAGACTAGCTCTGCCGGCAGGAACGCAGAGTGCAGGATGCACCGCAATAACACTATAAACAAGTTCCTTTACTTTTCCCCCCCTCGCCTTGCCTTGGCGTGCCATATATACGCCTTTCCTTTGAAAAAAACAAACAAAACCAACCAGAATCCGGGTATCATTTCCCCCTGTAGAACGCCTTTTCGTCATATATACCGGGAAGTTTCATGCCACCATCTACACGTAAAACCAAAGCCCTTGTGTGGCTTTTCCTCTGCTGATCCAAATCCAGCCAGCCATGCAGAATGGTTGACTTTGGGTTGCCCCAAGTCAAATAAATATGAACAGTAAAGGAAAAAAAGGGTTTATGTATGGGTGGTGGCGGTAAAGATGTGGGCTGAGTTGTGATGCATGCGTGAAAGGTCGTTTGTTCGGTTGATTTTCGCAATTGTTGACAATCGGCAACATTCTCCCGAGGGGACAGAGGAGAGGCATTATGTTGATCCCTTAGATGGGTTCTGCACCGGCAAGGCGTCGAGCTTGACCAGTGGAACGAACCTTCATGAAGCCCGTGATGTTGGTAACGGCGACTTGGCTAGTGCGCGCGGTCGCGGCACCTGTTGACGACGAGACTTTCTTGGTCGTGGTGCCGGCAGGCGAAGAAGCAGCGCCGTTTCCACCAGCGGTAGCGGTAGCGGTAGCGGTGACGGTGACGGTGACAAAGTCGGTCACAGTAGTCGGGGCACCTGTGACGGTGACAGTCGTGATAGCTTTCTTGTGCTCAGCCGACGTAGTAGTCGATCCTACAGTGGAGCCCGCGGACGTCGTATTTGCCGGAGCAGCTGTGGTCTGGGTGGGAAGACCAGTCGGGGCTGCGGGAGAATTGGTACCAATGCCAAGGGAAAGCGCCTCGATGGGGTTGAGAATCTGGGACTTTATAGCCGCATTCGCAACCGGAAGGTCCGCGGCAAACTTGATGTCCGTCTTGGCCGAGCCGTCATCAGAGGCACCAAGCTGGATCTCCGCGCAACTGGTGTAGATCTCAGTCGTGTTGCCAGCCAGACCATTATTCAGAGGCCAGTTCCATATCCAAAACAAGTGGTACTTTCCCGTGGTGGGCAGATCCTCAGGCAATCGGACATCAGATTGGCAAAGAAGCTCTGGCAGCCCGTACTTGTTCTTGCGCTCCACGAAGATGGGGTACTTGGGTCCCTCCGCGCCCCGGTCTTGGTAGCACTGGCCGTCGTCATAGAAGTGGGTTGCCAGAAGCTTCCCCTTCTTATTGCCGCCCGTACCTGCGGCGTTCCAGACATTGAGGATGTCGTTCAGTTTGTTGTCAGGCTTTTGCTTCAGTGTGCCGTAGACGTACACGTTTCCGCCTCTGTACGGTCGGCCAGGGACGAGCTCCGGATCAGTCACATGCCCGTTTTCGGCGTAGAGCATTGCGATACTATCTCCTGGGGCTGCCTTCAGAGGTTGGGCCTGGCCAGAATAGTCACCCTGAGCGAACTGTCTACAAACGACCGGGTCCGACTTCAAATCCAGAATCTTGTTGAGGACCATGTCGTCACTGAAAGCCTGACCGAGGGCAGTGCGATTGACCCAACCCATGGGGTATCCCATGTCTCCAACAAACATGCCCGTGTTGGAGATACGGTACAAAGCCTCAACCCACGAATGAGCGTTGGCGTATTGGGCAGCTGCGATGAGCGCAAGCGCCTTCAGGGACGATTTGTTGACCATATTCGCTGCTGCTGCTGCTGCTGCTGTTGTTATTTCCGTCGTCGTCGCCTGTTCCGTTGTAATAATAGTCGAAAGTTGATCTGGTTCTCGCCCGCGAGATTTTATTATTTGTGGAGGGGAATTTATTTGTTGTTGCGTCTCGAATTGGGTGGGCAGAAAATGAGTGTTGTGTGAAGATGTCCAGCATGAACAAGCAGGCCCTGCTGCAGAAAGAATAAAATTAGGGAGTGAAAGACTTCGTTTCTGACTAGTAGTTCATAGTGAACAAAGTAGAGAAGGACCGCAGGATGCAGATAATGTCTTTATCCGAAGGGCTTAGTTGTGAGGTCGCCGTGATGTTTTGGTGGGGCTTTGGCTTTGTTGTAAGGTCGTCTTGAGTCGAGATCAAAGCAGTACCAATAACGCTGAAATCAAGATGATCGAGGCACAGTGATCATGACTCAAGATTCCGACTAGAACCCAGATGCTCAGTGGTGCACAGTTCAACAAAGAGACCAAACTAGTGGCCCGCTCTTTAACAAATGCCTCGCCGCTCTTTGTGACTGCCGCCCTGTTGGTTATGCTCCCACATAGGATGAGTGACTCGAAGGTGGGTTTATACACCCGCGACCTGATCTACGGATGGATAAGCAGACGAATCATTTTAACGACACTAGGGAATCTCTAACCGAATAGCGGAGCTCACGGCAGCAGGCCAAGCGGGAGAAATCTTGCGGATGAGGTGGACAGGGTCATGGCCATGGCCTTGACAACGAGAGGCTCCTCTCGACGTTGTCTCTGGCCCAGCGAGTCACAGAACTACCATGGATGTGGGACAGGGCTGCAATGCCAGATGGGATAATGTTGGAGATGACTGGCTGGCGTGTTTCTGCTGTTGTACAAGGTCGTTTGCAGACGCTTCATGCGGACGCTGTCGCTCCACGAAGTAAAGATGCACTCTCACCACTCCAGACGTCGTTGGGTGGGTGTCTGCCAAGCCTGTGGAGCATGAGCGCTGCAGGGGCCCGTGCACAGACCATGACGGGCCAGGGTGCGACGGCTGCAGGGCTAAGCGAAAAGGTACCCTTTGCAGTGCAGCTGCAGCCAAATGGTACCTTGCAGAGATCTTCGGCCATGCAGCATTCTGGAACAAGGAGGCTCCCACCCCACCACACTAGCACTTTCCTTATTATTTGCACTTGTCTCTCGTTGCCTCTGGTCCAGTCAATGCCATTGACCAAGGCGCCACCCGTAACGGCCGCGTTGCCGACACGGATATTGGGTGGCTGCAAGGCAGCGAATATGTGGCGGCTAACCTTTCTGCGAACCCTGCAGTTTTGTTTTCCACTTTTGCTTCGTCTTTGGAGATTTCCAGCCATGGCAGCGACTAGCTTGGTGACGAGCCGCCATGAAGACTTACCGAGCGGCTCGTGCTTCCTGGAGATGTGGGCCACGGTTGGCTGCTTTGGCGCTGTCTTGGCAGGCACGAGTGCAATGATTTTTTTCCCTTTGCTATTATCGCCCGCCTATTTTCGGCGCTCAAAACCTGCGGATATAAGCGCCGCTTCTTCCACACGGCTAGTGCTAGTCCATTTGCTTATCTATCTGCTCATGATCCACCATGTCCGTGGGAAGGGTGTGGTCAGGCATCTTCCAGCTTCCTGTTGCAGGGCAACGTCACTCACACTCAAGCCCAACCCAACAATGCCGTTGGGTTCGAGAGTCTGATGCGAAGTACTCCGACAAGGATGGGGCTTGGGCCGACCACACATATATACCGGCTACCGACCCGGGGCACTGTTGGACATCCATGGATCACCTGCAGCGGACTTCAATTTCCACCCTTGCCACAAGGCCACAAGCAAATGGAACCTCACCGGCCTTTGGATCCGCGGTGAAAGAGACAAGCAAAAGTGGCTACTGGCGGAGATGGTCTTCCCAAGATGACGGCGGCGCTACCCAAGTTTGACCGGGTGCGCGATAGCCAACAGCCAGCAATGCCATTCTCTACACAATACCAACAATGAAGTCCAAACAATGTAGATCCAAAGGTATTGTGCATGCGCTCATACCTCTTCGTTCTCTTGTCAAAGACAAGATGAACCGACCGTGCATCCTGTTGTCTATCTTTCTGCCGTTCCCTTCATTGGGCAAGCCCGACTTACAAGTTACGCGCGCCATGTTTGTGACGGTTGAGGTTTCACCAACGTCGTTTCTCGATTCCCTGTCCATAGACGCCCTGGATCCTTGCTATCACCCGCTTTACACACCTCCCCAGAGAGCGATCATGAGAAAAGTCAAGATGGAGGAAAATCGCCGACGTTTGATTGCGTTTTCCTGGCCCTTCGTTCGGACGTTTCCGCACGGCCCCACGAAACAATGAAACGCTTGCCGCCAGTGCGAAGCGAGTCCATCCCTGCTACTCCGCTTTTGATGAGCAGTAGAGTTCCCCTCCGATTGGGAGATCTGATTTGTCTTTTTCGCCGTTTCGGTTTGTCTCTCTGGGCTCCATTGATTGTTTCGCAGATCGTCTGATGAATCTTGAAGGGTGGGTTGGACCTGGATAGTTTGAGCGCACGCACAATGACCGTTGTGTGATCGAGACCCGGTTGACCCAACGCAGGGAGAATAGAACGGTCGGTCGCGGCTAAAAGTAGGTGTTCTTGTGCATCCATATCCCCGTCCTTACACAAAAGAAAAGAGGCACCCCTCGGCTTGCGGCTTCGAGAGTGGGCTTGATTGCTTGTGGCCTTCCACAGGCATCGTCAATCGGACGTTTGTACTGCCGGATCCGACGTCAAACCTCTAAACCGACCATCGCAAACATCTGTCTCCCGCCCCCTCCCCTCCCCCTGGAAAAGGCCCGACGCACAGCGAGACAACCCGGCTTGCGAATCGCGGGATGGCCTGCAGTTTGCTGCAACCGGTCAGGTACAAGAAAAGGCTCTTACAGATCTTACAGAGATAAATCTTTCGACAGCGACACCTTGAGAAACGAAGACAATTTTCCGAAATGCGGTGCATCATCTATCCATCAATCCATCAATTCATCAATCAACGTCTAAGCGCCAAGTCAAGTTGGTTTCTGCAGCGGTAGCATCGTGAAAAGCAAATAAATACTCGACTCACTCACCGTAACGATGTTATTAATAGGAACGGGCCCTCTCGGTTTGCTCTGACTTAAACTGGGGTGAAGAAGCGAAGAAATGTTGTATTTTGGATAGTCACCCAGCCTACCCTGCTCCTCTGGAAAGTGCTGTAGTATACAAACGGTGGCAGGGCGGAACAGTCATCCTGATGGATTAAATTATGCGGTTCGTATTGTTACTCGTGGACTTGTAGTGGTACAAAAGACGTGCAAGGCGGTTGTCATAGTCACCTCTCGATAGGTACACATATTCCTCCGATCTCGTGAGTAGATGGTGGGGAAGAAGCCGCAAACAGGATAA
This sequence comes from Pseudomassariella vexata, assembly GCF_002105095.1. Taxonomy (NCBI): domain Eukaryota; kingdom Fungi; phylum Ascomycota; class Sordariomycetes; order Amphisphaeriales; family Pseudomassariaceae; genus Pseudomassariella; species Pseudomassariella vexata. The sequence goes on along the minus strand of NW_024467986.1, from coordinate 11,843 downwards.
GACAGGTTACACGACGGCGACACAAGCTTCGTTCTACCTCAAAGCCTTGGGTCACATCGGCTAAGGCCAAGACACTGAAAGCGATGATATTTGGTGGTAGGCGGAAAGATATGAAACCAGGCAACTGCAGACCCGCAGCTGGAAAGTAGGCTATGTAAGCCACGAACACTTGGGATCAATGACAGTTACGGCCCCCCTTACTCCACTCCCTAAGCCCCCCCTTAATGGACACATTGTCATATGTATGTAAGCAACCAGGCAACATTGGAATGATGATGATAATGATGATGATACGTTGTAGAGAAGAAAGATATGCAATGCGGAAAAACTACCAATTAAACAATCGGAATTCTCTGATGTCCATTCCTTTTTTCCACATTTTTTCCACATAGGAAAAGACTTGGTTGAACTGATAAAATAAAATAGAAACGATAACTGGAGGCAAACCACCCCTCGTGTGAGTAAGCAGAGCAACAACTCTAGAGTGTAATCAAAACGCCCACCCCCAAAATGTGATATAGCCCCCTAATACTCCACACCTGTGTGACGTTGTGTTATTGAGCCTCGGAAAGGGTGAAACCCGAAGAAGACAAAATGAAGATGAAGATGAAGGATATAGCCAAAAGGGCCAAACCTGAAGTGTGTGGGTGTGTGCATGCCTGAGGGTCCAAGAAAGCAATCAATCAGCCAATCCATGAATCCCATCAATCAAATCCATCCATCGAAATCCAGAAGCCTGGCTCGATCCAAAATGCAATGTCAAACATTCATTTACCAGTCGCCTCGGTTCCGTAAACTCCTAACTGCCACCCACTCAGATGCAACCAGGCCCCCAAACGAGAAAGGGGCGGGGAAAGCCAGCCAGCCAAGTCTCTTCTTTGCGCTTTCGGTTCGAGTTTTGAAACTTCGAAACCTCGGTGTGGGTAGTAAGCAATATAAAGTAATGTTACGGTGCAATCTTCTTTTTCAGAAAAACGACTGCCTATCGTCCATGGCAGCCTGAGGCGCGTTGTGGATAGGCGTATGCAGATGCGGGTGAGTCAGCTTCCGCATCGAATGGGCAGGGTAGGTCAGACTGCTAGTGTCAGCTCCGTCCCCCGTCGTCGTAGTCGTCGCCGCGTGACCGCTTGCGCCCCTGCGGCGGCTGATGGTGCTGTTTCATAGGCGTCAGGGATGATGATGAAGTCGCCGCCGCCGACGACGGTGAGGCGGTCAGGTAGCTGCTGGTATCGACGGAGTTCTCGGGCTGGGCAGCGGATCCCAGATCATCCCACCCGTGGTTCTGGTTGATATTGTTGTTATTTTGGGTGTGGGCGTGGGTTTGGGTCTGGCCTTCTGCAACGACGGCGACGGCTTGCAGCCAGGGTTGAAAGGTGGTCTGCCAATCGCCATGCGTGGTGGTCTTGGCCGTGTTGGGTGTGGTGGTCCATAGTTTATCCTTGCCGTCGCTCCAAGGCGCATTGGTGCCTGCGTTGTGATGAGGGTGGTGTTGTGGTGCGGCGGCGGTGTGCCATTGCGTCTCGGCGATATCGCCCGATGTACCATTGCCGATCTCGACGGCAGTAGGATCAGCAGCCCAGGCGAGGCTCTGCTGGGTGTCAACGTAGCTGGTGGACCATTGCGAGGCATCGAGACCTGAAGATACCACCCAGCCGCGCAAATTGGCGTCGCAATCTGTATCGTCGAAGGAGTTGACAGGCACACCGAGCCCAGAAAGAAAGGGGTCCGGGCCGTGGTCGGTGACCAGGGTGCTCTGGCTGTCGCTGGCCGAGGTGTTGGAGAGGAAGCCCAGGTGGTGGTGCGGCTGGAAGCTGTCGTTGCTAGCAATCGTAGCACTATCGAAGCTGTGGGCGTAGCTAGCACTGGCAGGAAGACAAGCAGTAGGAGGCGGCGTGGCCAGGCCATCAGGGTAGCTATTGAGAATGCCCATGCCCGTGTTGGTCATACTAGCAAGGTGGGCCTGTGTCATATTCGGTGTGTCGTACGCAGCACTGAAGTTGTCGTGCATGGTGGCGCTAAGGTGGTGTGCATAGCCTGGATCTGGCGACATGATGTTGCTGCGCGAGATGTTGGGAGACCCGCTCAGGTAGGCACGCTGCTGGTGGTATTGGGATTGGGGATCGAGCTTGGTCAGGAAGCGCCAATTTGTGCCCGGTGGAACCGTGTGCACTTTGCCCTTGTCGTCAACCTTAGTGTGAACGTTGCAGAAGGTCCACAGGATGACGGCGCGGCGAGTCCATCTGCGCTTCTCTTCGCAGTTGTTACTGCCGTTATTGGGCGTCGACCAGATCTCTTGGTACATGGCCACCTGCTGCAAGAGGTCCTTGGCTGTAGGCGTCTGTGTCCGGCTCGACAAAGGAGGCTCGCAGTCCTCCTCCTTAATGCCCTTCATCTTGTGTGGCCTCTCCTCTTTCGCGCGCTGCCGGTCCGCTGTAACGCAGGGCGCCAACTTCATCAGCATGTCTGCCCAGCTGATGGCAGGGAAGGGCACCTCGATGGTGTCCCTTGCGTTGCCGCGTCCAGACACCTCGCAGTCGGCCGTGCGGTCCCAGAAGCTCAAGTCTGAGTTCTCCGAGTCTAGCTCGGCCGGCTTGCATACACTCGTCCGTGATTTCCAGTTGTGGTTGGCCAGCTCGGGCCGGCAGATGCTCAGGAGCACCACGCCGTTTAGGTGAGTACCCGGTGGGAACTGGCTCGTCGCGTGGAGGTCGAGTACCACCTCGAACTGCAATGTGTCACAGGGTCCAACCACGCAGCGGGACGTGCTCTCATGTGAGGGATCCGTGTTATCCAGCGCTGCCATCAGCTTCTCCCGCAACTCAGGAAACCGCTGGTCCCATTTGGACGAAATGTCCCTGGTCGACCCCGACTCCTTTTGTGACAGCGTGTGCGTGTACTCGTGGAGCAGAATGTTGGACTTATGTGTATCCTTGCTGCTGTTTAGTTCCCTCCTGGTGTCCTTGTTGCTGTTCAGCACCAGGTGTGGGTAGTCGCCCTTGCATTCGAGGCGTTGACCGTCCACCGTGTAGGCATCCGAGTCCAAACAAGCCCCGTCCGCCGCGTACGCCTTCCTGCTGTCGTCGCTCAGCGTTACCTCAGATGATGATATGTAGATCCAGCACGTCTTGGGCCGTACAAACACCTCCGAGTCGCCGTGAAGAAGAAGGGAAAAGTACTCATAATTGGGCCTTTCGTCCGGAAGGCGGCCTTCGGCCAGAGCGATTAGCACACGGTTGTTCTTGAACGATTCCGTCTCTCCTTCCTCTTCCTTGATGCTCCTTCTGTCTTCCTTTTCTTCGTCGGCCTTTCGTGGGAAGAAGAAGTGGACTGTATCGTGTTAGTCAGTACCCTTCATTACCAGAAGGTGACCCGTCCTAGTACTTACACACTGGATGGGAAGAGAAAAAACCTTTCAGCACCTGGATGTGGCTCGATACCTGCTTCCTGGTTCTATACATCTTGTGTTTTTCCCTCGCCTTGCCTGTCGGTACCTTCTCGCTAGGCCCCGCGGGGAAAAGAAGCCAGTGCACTATCCAAAGATACTCGGTAAGGAGCATATTACGCCCATACAACACACCCTTTGAGCTGAACTTCTTTCGGCCCATGAGTGGAATTAAGAGAAGAGCTTCACCAAGTGTCAGCTTGATTTACCTTGACTGTCGAAGCACTCACCATCTAGAAAAGCATCCTCGAGATACAACGGCCACGTTGGCTCCTCGTTCTCTGATTCCTTCTGTGTCATCTTCATACGGTAGTCGGCAAAGTGTTTCCACGAATATATCGGGTTCCTGCCCCCTCTTGGATGACCCATGGGCGACTCCCGCAGTGACAAATCTCTATGGAACGACCGCCCTCTGCCCAGACTGGTCCCGTACGTCGAAGTCACCTGGCCCGGAAGGATAGGCGGCGTCGGGGTCGAATGCAGAGGTGGTGATAGGCCTAGTTGACCGTGGTACAGGGCTAGAGCAGCGACATTGTGTGGTTGAGCGTTACCATTCGATTCGTGCAAAGGTTGACGCGTCGCCTGGATTAGTTCGTTGTGATGGTCGTATGTATAGTCCCCTTCGGGCGAGTATCTCTGGTTCGCCAGGACGCGCCGTGGGTGCTCCATTATGGCCAGCTTTACGTCAGGCACCGCGCGGATGAATAAGAATGCTTCATGAAAAAGTTGAGAATTCTACGAAGGCCATGAAAGAGCTCAAGAACGTTTGAGGCAGCAATGAGAGAAATGTAGAAAGGAATGGCAGTGGCAAACTTGTCACTATTAACTATACAATGGTAAGGTCGCCCGGGCAGAGCCGTTGTTGGTATGGAAGAAGATCACATATCTTATAAGGACCCCGGACGCTCACCTGCTTACTCGGCCTCTCTTGGACTATCCGAAAAAATAGCAATAATCGCTTGTGAACAAACAAACACAGTCTTGAGCCCCACCTTGTAGACTCCAAAGGGCGGCTTGCTGAAGAAACTCCCCAGGGTGCAAACGTTACCAGGAAGATGCGCAACGGGAGATCCGTCGACGAGTTTGGCATGCCAGGATACCAGGATGGAGAATAGAAGACAGCGAAACAACCCAATCCTTACCCTAAGAATGTTCAATTTGCCCATTGTGCTCCATGTTTCCTGCCCATCTCGGGCCAACATGTTCAAAGCCGCGATGCAACTTGGGGGAATGTGACTTGGATTGAGTACACATACAGGTGATCAGGTATATGGGACTTGTAGACATGTAGACTAGTCGAAAGGGAGGGGTATTGGATGAGAGTGTCATGCAGGCGCGCAAAGTACCGATGTATCGGTGCCAGACTCCTGGGCCTGGTAAGCGATCCGATTGTGAGCATCCCTTGTCAGGGAGGGGCATTTGACCCATGTTTGTTCCTAGTCCCAACGTGGCAATGCCCTGTCAACTCAGCCAGTGACATAATTAGCGTCCGGTACAAGTATAGACACCATAATTAAATGCCTCCCTCGTCCTCGTCCTCGCCCAGGTTGACTCTTTTGCGGCCAACCCCTGTGAGTCGCTGCAGGGCTACCTTGTTAACCTGGCCGCCAACTTTCTGTTGCATCGCCTCTATTTCGGCCTCAGCATCCGCAGCGTCCGCCTCTGCGTATTCGAGGACCAGACGCCTGCCCAGCAAGTGAGTGTCACACAACGCATTGAATGCGTTCTCCGCTTCGCGCACCGTAGTGAATTCGATAAACGCGAAGCCTTTGGATCGATTGCTGACGTTCTTGGGGATCCTTATCTTTCGAATCTGACCATACGTGCCAAATAGGGCTCGCAGGTCCGATTTGGTAGCCTCGAATGGCAAATTGCGACATACTATCTTGGTTTTCTGTCCGGCAACCTTCTTCGCATGATCTTCACGTCTACGCTCCTCGGCGACATCATTGCCACGATGTGAGGCTCTGACTTGCAATTTGTGACCATGTAAGACGGTGCCATCCATCGCTTTCAATGCAGCCTCGGCAGCCGCCTTGGTCGAAAACGATACAAAGCCGAACCCCATGGACAAAACTTGACCTGGTTTTTTGGCATCTGATTTTGTTTTGACACGGGCAGACTGGAATCCTTCTAGATGCTGAAAAGCCTCGGCCAGCTGTGTCGTCGTTGTAGCAAAACTCAAGCTCTTCACATAAAGAGAGGTGGACTCAATGTCTCCGTCATTGTCACCACGTTCTAGGAGCTCAGAGGCGGATACTTTCTGCGTGTCAGAGGGCTTAGTGGAAACAGCGACACCTTGTTCTCTTTGGGAAAAGAGGTTTTGTGGTCCAGGTTCCAGGAACAGCATATTGTTGCCGAACCGGCTGTACTTGAGCTTATCAAACGCAGTCCTGCCATCGACCTCATTGGCAAATTGGATGATGGCAATAGTAGCGCTGGGCGGTATTAGCACTCGGGTGACCTGGCCGTGTACTTCGAAAGCACTCCTCAACTCCTCGGCCGTGTTGGTTCCATATGAAAAGTTCTTGCAGAGAATGACGGCGTAACTTCTTGGGCTTGATTTGAAGGCATCCAGGTTGACACCGTTCGCAGTGAAGAAGGCCTTTACATCTTGCAGCGTAGAAGTTTCTGCAATTGCTTGTTTCACGGCAGCATCGGCGCTCGTTGGATCAAGGAGTTCTGACTTCGAGATCCCAAGGCGAGCAGCTACTGAGGAATTCACAGCATCTTGGTTCATAAACAGCGAATTCCAATCAAATTTGGACGTTGCTGCCTTAGCCTTCTTTTTCAAGAGCTGTTGTGTTTTGAGGGGAAGCTTGGAAAGTTCGAACTCATCGACTGTGTCCCGCTTTGTCGACCCCGGGAGTAAATGGAGTATTCGGCCAGATAAACTTGCCTTGTCTGCTTTCTGGAATGCGGCCACTGCGGAATCTGACTCGACAAAGGCAACAAAGGCGAAACCTTTATTTTTGCCGGATCGATCCATCGGCAGGTGAACCTATTTTGTTTCAGCTGGAACGAACAGTGATAGAGTCGAAGCAGATAACATGAAGGGATTGTTCTCAGAGTACAAAGCATCTACTAAAATACATGTCCTGGGTTCTCGTCAAATACCAAAGGTATACGATGTCCCTATCAGGCTTCATCATGGAATCAAATATTGGATGGCAAGAAGAAAACAGGGGTTGGCTCACCTCTTCGAGACTACCGTATTGCTCAAAGAACTTCCTGATGTCCTCTTCAGTTATCTTGTAAGATAGATTACGAATGAAAAGCCTTCTGGTTCTGGATATAGATTGCAGTGGCGTTTCCTCCTCTAATGAATCTGGTTCTGGTTTGTCTCCGTCTGCTTCGTCCGTACGCTCCGGTTCCGCATAGGATTTGGTGGGTACCGGTGTAGGCGGTAAACTTGTAGACGGTTCGGCTCTTGATGGAATGGCAGCGATGTCGTCGTCGTCCATCAAGTCGAGCAACCTGTTTGTTCGTAATCTGAGCCAGTCATCATCCGTGGCAGCCTTGCCAGAGAGAGCACAGGGAGGATCCTGGGCGTCGCTAACGGTATCGCCAGAGGCATCGCCGGGGATAATGGAGTTGGATGCAGCTCCGGACGGCGTAGTCACCTTCTTCGATGTTGTGGGCTCAACGATGGATCGATTTCGACTTGGTATCTTTTCGTATTCATTGTCGGACTCTTCCCCGCTGAGGGCCACTATCTTCCTTGGGTTTGTTTCCTCGTCAACCTCAAGCGCGCTGTTCTCGGGGTTCTTGCCAGGTTGCATGACTCCGAGAAATTCTTGCAATTTCGCATCGTAGGATAGATCGCGTTTTCTCTTCTTCGCGTTGACTTCTTTTGTCTCTGGTGGTTGGACAACTGATCTTGTGGGAGCCGACTGAACAGCTGTGGTCTGCTGCCGCGATTTCAACAGGGAAACGTCTCCAATGGGCTTCGCCAGCTCCACGGATAGCTTTGACATTCGAATAAAGGAGCGATTGAAGTATTTGACAGCTTCGGCAGCCTCTTCGGGGCTTTTATATCCTACGAACGCTATGCCACGCTCAGGTTTGAGCTTGACATCTGTGATGTGCCCGCGGGATGAAAAGTGTTTTCTGAAGTCGGCTTCTTTGATGTTTGGCTGAAGCCCACGCACAAATATCCGGGAAGTCTCCATGGTGATATAGGTTCTTCTGGATGAGTTGCTCGGCTTTTTTACTGTGGATGAGCCAAACCAGAAGGTGGTTATGCAGCTCGCAAAATGATGTTCAAGTCGTGAACGCGATGCCGAAGCTGCATGGTGGATGAAGAAAAAAATCAAATCCGGTTTGTTCTTGAAGGCGTTATCGCCCCACTCTGCTATGATAGACTAGCCCAACATTGAAACTGCACATCCCCTTCCGCTCAAATGTTGTTTCTACCAGATTTGGCACTGATGATATCTCTAAGACTTATCAAAAATCCATATTGAGATACCAGTCATAGATAAATAAGTTTTATCTGAGGATATTTGAAGCGATACTTTGATTCCAATCAAGACCTGAACCCGTTGACTTCTGTACACAGTCAGACCTCAGGCAGACCTTAATCTGGCCCGTGCGTTTATCTAGCTTGAACACTGGGTCTGGTGGACCTCCATTGCCTGATCCCTGGATTGAAGCTCGCAACAACTTTTTGGAAAACAAACCACCAAAACAGACGTTCGCGGGCAGCAAGCCTATCAGCACCTATTTTTGAAAGCCGTTGACCGGTCTAGCCACTCCCAACGTCACAGCGGATACTTCTGGACCACGTATTAGCCCGCAACCCACTTGCGCAGATCGGTATGTTGAGTTTGTCGATGCATCCTCCGCCCTCTTGATGGATGCTACTCCTGGCTTAAGTATCGAGCGCCTTGCTGTTCGCTAATATTTGCAATGCGTGTATAGCTTCCAGTCGGATCGGACTTCGTATAGGTCCACCCCCATTCGTCAATACCCTTCGTCGATTGCAGCCATGGCCGAGTCCACATCCCCCCCGCCTGTCGCAAATCGCGAAAAGCTTGAAGGTCCGTTGATATTTCATGAACTGGACACGGTTAGATGCAATAGCTAACAGGCCACAATAGCCCAGATCAAGTCGGCGGATATGGTGCGTTACACGAAACAAACCTGGGCCTGAACGAAGCTGATGGTGTGACAGACGGACGACATGCAGCAGGAGGCAGTCGATGTTGGTACGTGTGGTTGGCGCCTGCTTGCCACCGGTACTGATTCTCTATCGTGTAGCTCAGGAAGCCATGGGAAACTTTACCATTGAGAAGGATATCGCCCAGCACATCAAGAGAACGGTGAGACGCATGTGCCGGAGAAATGGGAGCTTATCGCTAACCAACTGCCCAACAGTTCGATGAGCGCAAAGGACCAACATGGCACTGCATTGTCGGTAGAAACTTCGGCAGCTTTGTCACTCATGGTGTGTACTCGCTTACCCCTGTACCCACGCGGAACATTTCCACTGATGTTGCTCAGAGACAAAACACTTCATATACTTCTACCTGGGCCACTGTGCCATCCTACTCTTCAAGACGCAGTAGATCTCGTATCGAAGCCCACGGGTCAAGGCACAAGGGAAATATGCATGAATGGCCGTTTGCAAACATGGGTTCTGGGAAAAGTTCGCGGCTTCGAATGTGCAAGGTTCTCGGCCGATGCAGTTTGTTTAAAAAAAAAGTCTGGTTGCGGGCTTTTGGGCCTTGGGACATCTTCCGATGTTGTATAACTAGATGACACATGATGCAATCCATATTTTACCATCTCAATTTAAGCTTCAGCTGAGGAAACCCATGAAAGGCCTTGTGTAAGTGTGTACAAGTGAGGCGAGAAGGCCAAGGCTAGGGCTGGGGCTGGGGCGAGGGCGACACAGGGCAGCAGTTGATGGCACGTTGCCTTTGCTCCTTTTGAAAACTTCTCCCTGGCGTCGCGGATTTATTTAACTACATCATCGTATTACACTTAGGGGTTTGTGTATAGCAGATTCGCCCCAAAACCGGAAGCATATATTTACTCGTGTCTATGAAATCTCCGGCTCAAGGGGAAATTCTATTCTGGGGAGTAGTCCTGCCCGATAAATCAAGAAACAGACCGATATGTTCGGCCAATTCGATGAGATCTTTAAAACATGAGTCCTGTTTCATCAACAGGTACGCGCCAAGGCCAATAGACAGCTTAGTAGACTCGCCTTTAATACAGCTTGCGAAACTAATAACGTTGGCCTCTACAGTTTCCCTAGATGTCTCGCACGTGAGCAGCTAGGATAATCTTGCATTGTCCATCTCGAAGAACTTGGTTAACATATCCGTGATGCCTTTGGTGGTTGTGTTCCGGATGGCCGCCTCGTTAACATGTCCCTTGGTCCCTGGTCGAAGCTGATGCATGCAGGCACTTTACACTCGGGATGATCTGTGGCCAGGAACAGCGAACTTTCCAAATCATTGACCAGACGGGAAGCGGCTGCCCCGCCCTTCAAATCCTATTTTAAGTGCTGCCCCGCTGTCTTCACCCCACCTGGAACTTTACGCTCAAGCACAACCCGCACCGAATAGAGTGAAGATGCTCCAAGCTTGGAATAGTAAGATATAAGGTTCTCTCCATTGCGACTTGTTGCAACACATGAAGAATGCGAAATCACGGGAACGGATCGTAGGCAGGGCAGATTAAAGGATCCAGATCCCACTTTCGTCACCATTGCGGCCCAACTGGCGTACGGGGATTCGGGGTCGGTACGTTGGTCCGTTGGCTTGGAAATCCCTGGGCAAGTTAGGTTCGAGTTCGAAGAAGTATGGGTTCTTACCAAGCTTCCGCCGTGCTCCCGCTAACTTGAACCTCGAACTGCTGTTGGTTAAGGGCTGACTGTGCGAGTGCCACCGTACGCAATATAGCATAAAGCAGCTGCCAACGAAACCCAACTACTCCAAGGCAATGGATCGTTACTACCCGCATCCAGCGATTTTGTACAAGCTATTAGCAACCAAAATTTGCTCTTGCGCTGGCCCTGCGACCTTGGCGGATCGTGTGCTTCCACACCATACGTTCAAGTTGTGACCTTCCGAAGGTTGTATTGCAGACAATCATGCGACCCTGCTGCGGTGACGCCCGCCTTCATGGTGTCGAGCTACAACTCGACAATTCATTTGGCGGCCACCCACGGGCCCGGGCAACCCAGCTGGTTCTTCCGCTCCATGGCGCCTCGATGATATGACGATAAAAGCTATGTTCTATCTGGTTCCGCGCCCGTTCCAATTGGGGCAATTCATCTTCAAATTCGTGACGCGCTGCCACGAGATATACTTCTGCGCCTTGTCAACGTATATACACCCCAGAATTGAGGAGTTGAGTGTAACCCTGAAGTGGGAGGAAACGAAGCCCCCCATTCGGATCTATGAAGATCGCCAAGCACATCGCCTATGGTTGGCTGGCTGAACGGATCGGAGCAGGCCTTGACCGAATTTCGTTGTGGATATAATAACAGCATCAAACCTCACCGAAAGTCAACAGTCCAACGTTCACGGTTGCTGCAAGTATCAGATCTACCTGGCAGATCATAAGTCACCGTGCTAAGGCGGCTACGTAGTCCTTGAGGTAGCAACGGCTCTTCAAATCGCCTTACTACTACAATATATTGTTACCCGTCTGGTCTAGCTTGCCAGAGCTTTTTTCGATGGCCATTTGTTGGCCGCTCGTTCCTTACTTCTCAGCCAACACCTACCACGATGCGTTACAGGTGGATGGGGGAAAGACTGAACACATCATCCCACCTCTATGCACAGCACTCGATTCGTTGATCAACGTTACACGTCCAGCAGTTTCTTGTGGGTCCTGAAGTCAGCCATTCTCGGCTGGCTGCTGACTCTAGTCGTCTTCCATTGCATTGTGAGACTCGTCGAAGAAACGGAAGAACCACCACGGAGGTGAGATGGCCGTGCCGGAAAGAAAACGGAAAGACGGCATCTCCTGGGGCAATACATATAAAGTCTAATAGCTGGGACAGTCGCTCAACCGCGGGGACCGCAATAACTAAATAGCCTGCACTACTCACGCACTGTATTGCCAAAGGCAACGGTTGGGCGGAGACTTGTTCGATAGCTGCTCCAACTTGGGCGGGATCGTAGTCATACATATTGCTGCTGGGGGGGGGGGGGGGGCGGTGGGGGTGGCGCCCTCGCGTGGCAGGGTGGGCGACAAGGCCCCATTTTCGAACCCTCTATTGCAACACATCCGACCGTATGAAAGAAATCGTCACACTGTATCCCGAGACCTCAGGGGCGCTTCACCGACCTACACAATTCGAGGCAAGGAACCACGTTACTGACCATTCATGTCTAGAGCATTTGGGGGTTTGAGAGGCTCCAGCCACTGAATCGGAAAA